>NC_034186.2:75855026-75867526 GCF_002021735.2 Oncorhynchus kisutch
ACGGCATGGAAGAGCACCAGTAAGCCAGTGACTCAGGGGTTAGGGTTAGAGGCAGAGAATCCCAGTGGAAAGAGGGGAACCGGCCAGGCAGAGACAGCAAGGGCGGTTTGTTGCTCCAGAGCCTTTCCGTTCACCTTCACACTCCTGGGCCAGACTACACACAATCATATTACTCACTGAAGAGATGAGTCTTCAGTAAAGACTTAAAGGTCGAGACAGAGTCTGCGTCTCTCACATGGGTAGGCAGACCGTTCCATAAAAATGGAGCTCTATAGGAGAAAGCCCTGCCTCCAGCTGTTTTCTTAGCAATTCTAGGGACAATTAGGAGGCCTGTGTCTTGTGACTGTAGCGTACGTGGAGGTATGTATGGCAGGACCAAATCAGAAAGATAGGTAGGAGCAGGCCCATGTAGAAGAGATATTACTTTAGGCTATAGGACTCACACACACACACACATTAAGGCTAAAGTCAATTTTGCTCTGCCCTCTCTAAGTACTCGTAAACACTAGAGTAGACCAACACCCTACATGTGCAAAGCCTGTTCTGCTGCCTGAATGTTATTAGGTGTGTTCTGTCTCTATCTGGCCCTGGAATAGAGAGAGATGATGAATAACACCACTGATGTCGTTACACTGTGTTGTGGTTATTGTAGAAGAGATATCCAGCCTTCCCTTTATTTAACCAGGTTCAATGAGAGCTGTTTGTTCACTGTAGGTGCTGGTAAAACGGTGAGCACTCATACTCGCACGCATACACACACACAAACACGCGCGTACACACACAGTGGAGAGATGGTAATGTTTATTGAAAAGGAGGGACAAGGTAGCAAGTTATATTGATGACACTATTGTGTATGTTTTATACAGTGTGTGTGTGTGTGTGTGTGTGTGTGTGCGTGTGTGTGTGTGTGTGTGTGTGTGTGTGTGTGTGTGTGTGTGTGTGTGTGTGTGTGTGTGTGCATGTGTCTGTATGTCTGTGCTCCGTGCTGCTAAATGGCATATATTATAGTGTGTTTGTGTGTATACCTGCCTGCAATGTGCCTTAGTGAACAGTATATGTCCGGCCACATCCATGTGGTATGAGTCATGAATGAGTCACGGTAGTCATGGTGGTTGCCTTTTGTTGGTAAACAGGCCAGGAAATATTTGTGTGCAGGGACTGAGACTCTGTCAGCTTCCTCTCTCTCTCTATCTCTCTCTCTCGCTCCTCTCTCATTGTGGAAAACTACAACTATCCTCCCCTTCCTCTGTCCCTCCTTCCCTCCCCCCCTCTGTCTCTCCTTCCCTCCCTCCCTCTGTCTCTCCTTCCCTCCCTCCCTCTGTCCCTCCTCCCCTCCCTTTCTCTAACTCCCATTTCTCTCTCCTTCCCTCCCTCCCTCTGTCCCTCCTCCCCTCCCTCCCTCTGTCTCTCCTTCCCTCCCTCCCTCTGTCCCTCCTCCCCTCCCTTTCTCTAACTCCCATTTCTCTCTCCTTCCCGTTCTCACTCTCTCTCCTTCCCTCCCCCCCTCTGTCTCTCCTTCCCTCCCTCCCTCTGTCTCTCCTTCCCTCCCTCCCTCCCTCTGTCTCTCCTCCCCTCCCTTTCTCTAACTCCCATTTCTCTCTCCTTCCCTCCCTCCCTCTGTCCCTCCTCCCCTCCCTCCCTCTGTCCCTCCTCCCCTCCCTCCCTCTGTCTCTCCTTCCCTCCCTCCCTCTGTCCCTCCTCCCCTCCCTTTCTCTAACTCCCATTTCTCTCTCCTTCCCGGTCTCACTCTCTCTCCTTCCCTCCCTCCCTCTGTCTCTCCTTCCCTCCCTCCCTCTGTCTCTCCTCCCCTCCCTTTCTCTAACTCCCATTTCTCTCTCCTTCCCTCCCTCCCTCTGTCCCTCCTCCCCTCCCTTTCTCTAACTCCCATTTCTCTCTCCTTCCCTCCCTCCGTCCCTCCTCCCCTCCCTTTCTCTAACTCCCATTTCTCTCTCCTTCCCGTTCTCACTCTCTCTCTCTCTCTCTCTCTCGCTCCTCTCTCATTGTGGAAAACTACAACTATCCTCCCCTCCCTCTGTCCCTCCTCCCCTCCCTTTCTCTAACTCCCATTTCTCTCTCCTTCCCGTTCTCACTCTCTCTCTCCTTCCCTCCCTCCCTCCTCCCCTCCCTTTCTCTAACTCCCATTTCTCTCTCCTTCCCGTTCTCACTCTCTCTCCTTCCCGTTCTCCCTCTCTCTCCTTCCCGTTCTCCCTCTCTCTCCTTCCCGTTCTCCCTCTGTCCCTCCTCCCCTCCCTCCCTCTCTCTCCTTCCCGTTCTCCCTCTCTCTCATTCCCGTTCTCCCTCTCTCTCCTTCCTGTTCTCCCTCTGTCCCTCCTCCCCGTTCTCCCTCTCTCTCCTTCCCGTTCTCCCTCTCTATCTACTGCTGTTCTCTCTTTTTCCTCTTCCTTCTTTTTTTCTTCAGTCAAACCAACCAACAATTTAAAGAATCTGTTGTATAAATCATACGAACTCACTGTCCTCGTCTGCCCCGTGTCAACACTATCTGCTTCTCTCTCTCTCACATCCTCTCTCTCTCTCTCTCTCGTCGAAAAACAGAGGCAGTTGTTATGACTCCTCTTAAAGACTTCCTGATGCCAGTTCCTGCTCCCATGTCTCCCCTGGCCATGCCAACTAACACCAACCCTCCTCCCACAACCTCCCCTGGCCATGCCAACTAACACCAACCCGCCTCCCCATGTCTCCCCCTAAATCCTATGCCATTCCCTGCCCTCATGTCTCCCCTGCCCATTCCAACTCATACAAACTTGCCCCCCCTTCCTCCTCTGCCTCCCCCTTTCTTCATGCCTCCCTCTGCCTTCCCATAACTCCTATAGCAGTCCCTGTCTACCCCTGGATGCCAACTTACCACCCTTTCCCCCTCCTCTGGCACCTTTGCACGATAGCAGAGATCACTGGTGTGAACACAGCCGCATATAAGAGGATATCCTGAAAAGACACACCTAATTTCAGCCTGCACACTCTTTTTCTCTCACTCTCTCTCTTTCTCTAACCCAACTTGCCTCATTAGTTGATAATATAAAGCTATTTTCTCTCTCTCTCTCACTCTCTCACTCACTCACTCACTCACTCACTCACTCACTCACTCACTCACTCACTCACTCACTCACTCACTCACTCACTCACTCACTCACTCACTCACTCACTCACTCACTCACTCACTCACTCACTCACTCACTCACTCACTCACATCCACTCATATTATTTATTCTCACTCTGTTGTTTAATCCATACCCCCTTCTCTCTCTCGGTCTCGGTCTCGGTCTCTGTCTCTCTCTCTCTCTCTCAAAATTCAATTCAATTCAATGGGCTTTATTGGCATGGGAAACACGTGTTAACATTGTCAAAGCAAGTGAGGTAGAAAATATACAAAAGTGAAATAAACAATAAAAATATGGGTTGTATTTACAATGGTGTTTGTTCTTCACTGGTTGCCCTTTTCTTGTGGCAACAGGTCACAATTCTTGCTGCTGTGATGGCACATTGTGGAATTTCACCCAGTTGATATGGGAGTTCATCCAAATTGGGTTTGTTTTCGAATTCTTTGTGGATCTGTGTAATCTGAGGGAAATATGTGTCTCTAATGTGATCATACATTTGGCAGGAAGTTAGGAAGTGCAGTTCAGTTTCCACCTCATTTTGTGGGCAGTGTGCACATAGCCTGTCTTCTCTTGAGAGCCATGTCTGCCTGCGGTGGCCTTTGTCAGTAGCAAGGCTATGCTCACTGAGTCTGTACATAGTCAAAGCTTTCCTTAAGTCTGAGTCAGTCACAGTGGTCAGGTATTCTGCCACTGTGTACTCTCTGTTTAGGGCCAAATATCATTCTGGTTTGCTCTGTTTTTTTGTTAATTCTTTCCAATGTGTCAAGTAATTACCTTTTAGTATTCTCGTGATTTGGTTGGGTCTAACTGTGTTGCTGTCCTGGGACTCTGTGGGGTCTGTTTGTGTTTGTGAACAGAGCCCCAGGACCAGCTTGCTTTGGGGACACTTCTCCAGGTTCATCTCTCTGTAGGAGTTGGCTTTGTTGTGGAAGGTTTGACAGTCGCTTCCTTTTAGGTGGTTGTAGAATTTAACATCTCTTTTCTGGATTTTGATAATTAGTGGGTATCGGCCTAATTCTGCTCTGCGTACATCATTTTGTGTTCTACATTGTACACAGGATATTTTTGCTGAATTCTGCATGCAGAGTCTCAATTTGGTGTTTGTCCCATTTGGTGAATTCTTGGTTGGTGACCGGACCCCAGACCTCACAACCATAAAGGGAAATTGGTTATATAAATGATTCAAGTATTTTTTGCCAGATCCTAATTGGTATGTCGAATTTTATGTTCCTTTTGATGGCATAGATCGCCCTTCTTGCCTTGTCTCTCAGATCGTTCACAGCTTTGTGGAAGGTTCCTGTGGTGCTGATGTTGAAGAGGGTGGGGCTTAAGCTGCATCCCTGTCTCAAACCACGACCCTGTGGAAAGAAATATGTTGTTTTTTCCCAATTTTAACCGCACACTTGGTGTTTGTGTACATGGATTTCATAACGTTGTACAGTGGGAAGAGAAATTATGTGAAACCTTTAGAATTAATTTCTGCATAAGTTGGTCATAAAATGTGATCTAAGTCACAACGATAGACAAACACAGTCTGCTTAAACTAATAACACACAAACAATGATAATTTTTCATGTCTTTATTGAACACACTGTGTAAACATTCACAGTGCAGGTTGGAAAAAGTATGTGAACCCTTGGACTTAATAACAGGTTGACCCTGCTTTGGCAGCAATAACGTCAACCAAACATTTTCTGTAGTTGTGGATCAGACCTGCACAATGGTCAGGAGGAATTTTGGACCATTCCTCTTCACAAAACTGTTTCAGTTCCACAATATTCTTGGGATGTCTGGTGTGAACTGTTCTCTTGAGGTCATGCCAAAGCATCTCAATCGGGATTAAGTCCAGACGGACTGGGCCACTCCAGAATGAGTATTTTCTTCTGTTGAAGCCATTCTGTTGTTGATTTACTTCTGTCTTTTAGGTTGTTGTCCTGTTGCATCACCCAACTTCTGTTGAGCTTCAATTGGCGGACAGATAGCCTTACATTCTCCTGCAAAATGTCTTGATAAACTTGGGGATTAATTTTTCCATGATAGCAAGCTGTCCAGGCCCTGAGGCAGCAAAGCAGCCCCAAACCATGATGCTCCCTCCACCATACTTTACAGTTGGGATGAGGTTTTGATGTTGGTGTGCTGTGCCTTTATTTCTCCACACATAGTATTGTGTGTTCTTTCCAAACAACTCATCTTTAGTTTCACCCGTCCACAGAATATTTTGCCAGTAGCGCTGTGGAACATCCAGGTGCACTTTTGCGAACTTCAAACGTGCAGCAATGTTGTTTTGGACAGCAGTGGCTTCTTCCGTGGTGTCCTCCCATGAACACCATTCTTGTTTAGTGTTTTATATTGTGTTTTTTATTGTAGACTCGACAACAGAGATGTTAGCAACTTCCAGAGATTTCTGTATGTTTTTAGCTGACACTCTAGGATTCTTTTAAACCTCATTGAGCATTCTGCGCTGTGCTCTAGCAGTCATCGTTGCAGGACGGTCACTCATAGGGAGAGTAGCAACAGTGCTGAAATTTCTACATTTATAGACAATTTGTCTCACCGTGGACTGATTAGAGAGATACTTTTGTAACCCTTTCCAGCTTCATGCAAGGCAACAATTCGTAATCTTAGTTCGTCTGAGATCTCTTTTGTTCGAGGCATGGTTCACATCAGGCAATGCTTCTTGTGAATAGCAAACTCAAATTTTGTGAGTGTTCTTTATAGGGCAGGGCAGCTCTAACCAAAATCTCCAATCTCGTCTCATTGATTGGACTCCAGGTTAGCTGAGTCCTGACTCCAATTCGCTGGAGAAGTCATTCGCCTAGGAGATCACATACTTTTTCCAACCTACACTCTGAGTGTTTGAATTATGTATTCAATACAGACAAGAAAAATACAATAATTTGTGTTATTAGTTTAAGCACACTGTTTGTCTATTGTTGTGACTTAGATGAAGATCAGATAAAATTTTATGACTAATTTATACAGAAATCCAGGTATTTTAAAAAAATGTTTTTTTATATCACTTTATTTAACCAGGTAGGCTAGTTGAGAACAAGTTCTCATTTACAACTGCGACCTGGCCAAGATAAAGCAAAGCAGTGCGACAATAACAACAACACAGAGTTACACATAAACAAACGTACAGTCAATAATACAATAGAAAAATCTATGTACAGTGTGTGCAAATGGAGAAGATTAGGGAGGTATGGCAGTAAATAGCCATAGAGGCAAAATCATTACAATTTAGCATTAACACCGGAGAGATATATGTGAAGATGGTGATGTGCAAGTAGAGATACTGGGGTGCAAAAGAGCAAAACAATTTAAAAAAATTGGGTATTTTCAGATTGGCTGTGTACAGGTACAGTGAGCTGCTCTGACAGCTGATGATTAAAGTTAGAGAGGGAGATCTTAGTCTCCAGCTTCAGTGATTTTTGCAATTCGTTCCAGTCACTGGCAGCAGAGAACTGGAAGGAAAGGCAGCTAAAGGAAGTGTTGACTTTGGAGATGACCAATGAAATATACCTGCTGGAGCGCAGGCTACGGTGGGTGTTGCTATGTTGACCAGTGAGCTGAGAAAAGACAGGGCTTTACCTAGCAAAGACTAATAGATAACCTGGAGCCAGTGGGTTTGCAGATGAATATGTAGCGTGGGCCAGCCAACGAGAGCATACAGGTCGCAGTGGTGGGTAGTATATGGCACTTTGGTGACAAAACGGATGGCACTGTGACAGACTACAAAGTGTTGGAGGCTATTTTGTAAATGACATCACCGACGTCAAGGATGGGTAGGATTGTCAGTTTTACAAGGGTATGTTTGGCAGCATGAGTGAAGGAGGCTTTGTTGCGAAATAGGATGCTGATTCTATATTTAATTTTGGATTTGAGATGCTTAATGTGAGTCTGGAAGGAGAGTTTACAGACACCTAGGTAGACACCTAGGTATTTGTAGTTGTCCATATATTCTAAGTCAGAACCGTCCAGAGTAGTGATGTTAGTTGGGGGGGCGGGTGCGGGCAGCAATCGGTTGAAGAACTTGCATTAGGTTTACTTTTAAAGCATTTAAAAGCAGTTGGAGGCCATGGAAGGAGTGCTGTATGGCATTGAAGCTCGTTTGGAGGTTTGTTAACACATTGTCCAAAAAAGGGCAAGATGTATACGGAATGGTGTCATCTGCGTAGAGGTGATCAGAGAATCACCAGCAGCAAGAGAGACATTAATATATAAAGAGAAAAGAGTCAGCCCGAGAATTGAACCCAGTGGCACCCCCATAGAGACTGCCAGAGGTTCGGACAACAGGCCTTCCGATTTGACAAACTGAACTCTATCTGAGAAGTAGTTGGTGAACCAGGCGAGGCAGTCAGTTGAGAAACCAAGGTTGGTTTCTGCCGATAAGAATGCAGTGATTGACAGAGTTGAAAGCCTTGGCCAGGTCGATGAAGACGGCTGCACAGTACTGTCTTTTATCGATGGTGGTTATGATATCGTTAATGACCATGTGCGTGGCTAAGGTGAACCCATGACCAGCTCGGAAACCAGATTGCATAGTGGAGAAGGTACGGTGGGATTCGAAATGGTTGGTGATCTGTTTGTTAACTTGGCTTTTGAAGATTTTAGAAAGGCAGGGCAGGATCGATGTAGGTCTATAACAGTTTGGGTCTAAAGTGTCTCCCCCTTTAACTTCTTGCGTCGAGCAATCCCGTATCCAATCCTGTATCCGGGAGCGTAATCATAGCCTCAAGCTCATTACCATAACGCAACGTTAACCTGTTGCGTCGAGCCATCCCGGATCCGGGATCGTGAATACAGCCTCAAGCTCATTACCATAACGCAACGTTAACTATTCATGAAAATCGCAAATGAAATGAAATTAATATGCTAGCTCTCAAGCTTAGCCTTTTGTTAACAACACTGTCATCTCAGATTTTCAAAATATGCTTCTCAACCATTGCAAAATAAGCATTTGTGTAACAGCTAGCGCTGTTAGCGTAGCATGCTAGCGTAGCATTTAGCGTTAGCATTAGCAGGCAACATTTTTACAAAAACCAGAAAATCATTCAAATAAAATCATTACCTTTGAAGAACTTCAGATGTTTTCAATGAGGAGACTCTCAGTTAGATAGCAAATGCTCAGTTTTCCTGAAAGATTATTTGTTTAGGAGAAATAGCTCCGTTTGGTGCGTCACGTTTAGCTACGAAAAAAACCTGTATCCAGGAGTGTAATTATCCCCGCAGCTCATTAGCATAACACAACGTTAACTATTCATGAAAATCGCAAATGAAATGAAATTAATATGCTAGCTCTCAAGCTTAGCCTTTTGTTAACAACACTGTCATCTCAGATTTTCAAAATATGCTTCTCAACCATTGCAAAATAAGCATTTGTGTAACAGCTAGCGCTGTTAGCGTAGCATGCTAGCGTAGCATTTAGCGTTAGCATTAGCAGGCAATTTTTTTTGAAAAAACAGAAAATCATTCAAATAAAATCATTACCTTTGAAGAACTTCAGATGTTTTCAATGAGGAGACTCTCAGTTAGATAGCAAATGCTCCGTTTTTCCTGAAAGATGATTTGTTTAGGAGAAATTGCTCCGTTTGGTGCGTCACGTTTGGCTACCAAAACAAAAACGAAAATTCAGTCTTCAAAACGTCAAACTTTTTTCCAAATTAACTCCATAATATCGACTGAAACATGGCAAACGTTGTTTAGGACCAATCCTCAAGGTGTTTTTCACATATCTCTTCGATGATATATCATTCGTGGAAGTCTGCTATCCCCTCTGAATCCCAGGAGAAAATGCCTGTGGCTGAAGATTAAGCACGAATATACACAAAGGACGCTGGGCGGACCCGTGGTAAATGTAGTCTCTTATGGCCAATCTTCCAATGATATGCCTACAAATACGTCACAATGCTGCAGACACCTTGGAGAAACGATAGGAAGGGCAGGCTCATTCCCGGCGCATTCACAGCCATATAAGGAGACAATAGAAAACAGAGCTTCGAAAATTCTGCCCATTTCCTGGTTAAGGTATCATCTTGGTTTCGCCTGTAGCATGAGTTCTGTGGCACTCACAGATAATATCTTTGCAGTTTTGGAAACCTTAGAGTTTCTTTCCAACGCTGCCAATTATATGCATAGTCGAGCATCTTTTCGTGACAAAATATCTTGTTTAAAACGGAAAGAGCGCCCCCTATATCGAAGAAGTTAAAGAGGGGGATGACCGCCTGTTAATGTAATTTAATTATGCCAATATGCTTTCATCAATTGAAAACCCTTCATCTATTTTATGAGAATTTATAATATTCTTATTTGAATAAAATAGACGCAGACCAGTCTTTCAATAATAGGTAACAGAATTTATTCTCGGAGCACGCTGACACTTAACCACGAGCAACAGTTTATATACAGATCATGACGTCATTTCATTGCTTTAACAGAATCCCCTCCTCTCGACCAGGACAAAGTGAGGTGAAAAGTTCATTCTAACTTACTAACACACTCCCAGGTAACTTTTGACCCCTCAACATTAACGATCACCACTGAGCTGACAGTTCTAAATAACAGAAAACTTAGGAATGCACTCACTGTCTTATCTAAAAACCCCAGAGCTAAGTTTCTGTAGGGTCAACCATAGGCTAACGACCGTATCTGTTTTCACAGTCCACAACCCATTTGTTTCATTCCTAGTTGGAATGGTGTTCATTAACTTTAATTACTCCTTGTCCGTGTCACACAATCCCTTCTTATGAACTCATATTGTTAATCAGATATAATAAAACAGAGTATAAGTTTACTTAGTTACAGTTCCATTTAAAATGATTTGTTCAGTCATTTAATCATAATTCTACCAACAATCCACCCTCAAAATGACTTAACTCATACCATCATTAAACACTACATGGAAATATCAATGATATACTAGAAGAAGACAACCAATACATGTACATAATCAACTTCAATGACTGTTCTAACCTACATCAGAATCTTAATTCTACTTATCAGGATTCTGTTCATCTTCATGAAAAAACAGTCTATACATTGAAACAAGAAAACATCTAAATTTCCTAAACATCACATATGGTCTCCTCGCGAGTGAAAGGATCCGGATTCTTCTATGACGCCCAAGCCATGTATTTTGTATTCCACTGGTTCCATTGGTCCATATATCACCATCTGAAGTGTCATTGATTTCTCCAGAGTCCTGGAAATGATAACTTTCATACACGCAATCAACCACATCCGCAGAAAACTAACACAGTCACACAGGTGAAGGTAGCCCATAACACAGTAATCATAACATTTTTCCATCTTATAAACACACTGTCAACCCAATTAGTCAGAGAAGTATCCACCCCTGAGTTTACTGCCAACTCGTGAACTAGGGTGTGTAAACCAGACAAGGCCTTGGTCACTGATCCATCCTAACTGTACCCTCGGAGTCCAAATTACCTCCATACACTCTTCCCACCCTTTTCAGCCAGCAAACATCCAAGACTATTCTATTCTGCCAAACCATTCATTACATCTCTGATATATTTGGTGAAGCGCTGTGGATTTTTAATAGATATAATTGATCCAATCCACATTCTCATTGAGAGTGGACCACCAAAAAAATACTTAAATTAGATCCTGGCAGGGTTGGAGTCATAGCTTTGATCTCATCTGCCACCCTTGGAACCACAATATTATTAATACAAACTCTATCATCAAAAGACCCAGACGGAGTACTTCTTTTCTCCCGTTTAGTCAACATCATATCATACTCAATGAGTATGAAAGGCATTCTCAAATGTACCAGTACACATACCCCTGTCCAATTAGCCAGTAATACTCGGCCATCACGTCATTCCCCACACAACCAACAGATGTGAGCCCTGGGCCTCCTTATCTTACTGAAATCCCCAGATCTCAACCAGCCTGCCAAATCACTCATCGGTCGCATCAGAAGTAACATTATCTGTCCTATTGCAACACTGATTTCCCCCACATATTTCCCAGAAGTACTATACTGAATCAAACAGTAAACAGTCTCCCTTTGCCTCTGTGAAAGGAGGAAACTCAGATTTCAGAGGAACATGTGGACATAAATAGTGCAAATCCAAACAACTTATTATCTGGCTTTCCTGCTTCCATGAATAGCTTTACCATACAGGCTGTTCCCTTAGGTGAATAATTCCATGTCTGAACTATCCACACCGGCTCTTGGCTCTGGACAACTCCACAGTCCGTATCTGCTTTGTCAGGGGCTCTGCTTGTATTCGGCTGACTATAGAGCAATCAGCTGCTCTAACTTTTTCTACCTGGAATGCACTAGGTTATCAACTGAAATCCTTACTTTCACTACACTCCATCTCCTTCCATGCTGGGTATGTAGATTTATATAGCCATCTCACATGATGTGAGCTATAACTTGTTTCCATGAACTACACAGAGACTTGCATAGATGTCTTCCATAATAGCTACTCTTAGTCCTGAACTGCCAAGGAGTCAGAGGCACCACTTGGTCTACATAGAACTCCACTGAGACATCCTTCCCAATCCCACTCTCACTTCCTGTTTATCCAGATCAAGTGATCTCTTATGCTTGGTTAATACTAATTCCTCCTGGTTTAACTATGTCAATATTACCCTTTGGCCTTCTCGGGTTCATGGTGTAGGAATATGGTCAGGAATAAGGTCTCCCAACCATACAGCTTAGGATGGACAGCTCACCTATAAAGCCCCACTGTAACGGGATTCTTCCGTCGAAGGAGAGAAGGACCAAAATGCAGCGTGGTTGAAATTCATGTTTGTTTTTAATAAGAAAACTATACATGAATAAACTACAAAAACAACAAATGTGTTAACCCGAAACAGTCCCGTGTGGCACAAACACTGACACAGGAGACAATCACCCACAAAACCCAACAACAAACAGGCTACCTAAATATGGTTCCCAATCAGAGACAATGACTAACACCTGCCTCTGATTGAGGACCATATCAGGCCAAACACAGAAACAGACAAACTAGACACACAACATAGAATGCCCACTCAGATCACACCCTGACCAAACAAAACATAGAAACATACAAAGCAAACTATGGTCAGGGTGTGACGCCCACCCTCTTGCAGAAAACACATCATTAGCAAGAGTCAGACACATGTTCACTTCTATGAACAAGAACAGGGAGGAAATGACAGGCAAGGTATTCTTCATTCGAGAGATGGCCCCCAGAATTCTGTTAATTCCAGTTCTCCTCTCGAACACTGTTATTGTTCGACAGTGTCATTGTGTCTTACCCTCCCGCAGTGTGATATGAATCCGGGTAGTTCTTTCACCTAGCTGTCACCAGGAGTCCTTGGTATGGCCCCCCCCCAACAGGCCTCAGGGACTGGATTGAG
>NC_034186.2:75872526-76052526 GCF_002021735.2 Oncorhynchus kisutch
CTGACCTGTAGGGCTACCTTGTTGACTGACCTGTAGGTCTACCTTGCTGACTGACCTGTAGGGCTACCTTGCTGACTGACCTGTAGGGCTACCTTGTTGACTGACCTGTAGGGCTACCTTGCTGACTGACCTGTAGGGCTACCTTGCTGACTGACAGGTTCCCTAGACCCCTCTGGGAAATGGTGACATTTGCAAACATAAATATAGTCAATGACACAGCAGTAAACAATTGATTTCAGTTGATGTAAAAACAGACAGAGGCCTGTAGTAAAATTTGACAGAGAATTGTAGCAACTCCACTAAATTATAGAAAATTAGGTCACTTTTTTGTCTTTATTAAGTGTGCTCATTAGATAATGGCGACGGGATATGTATGGGGGTATGTAAAGAACAACCAGTCAGGAGGATACAGACAGTTCAAGAGGTATGTAAAGAACCACCAGTCAGGAGGATACAGACAGCTCAGAGGTATGTAAAGAACAACCAGTCAGGAGGATACAGACAGTTCAAGAGGTATGTAAAGAACCACCAGTCAGGAGGATACAGACAGCTCAGAGGTATGTAAAGAACAACCAGTCAGGAGGATACAGACAGCTCAGAGGTATGTAAAGAACAACCAGTCAGGAGGATACAGACAGCTCAGAGGTATGTAAAGAACAACCAGTCAGGAGGATACAGACAGCTCAGAGGTATGTAAAGAACAACCAGTCAGGAGGATACAGACAGTTCAAGAGGTATGTAAAGAACCACCAGTCAGGAGGATACAGACAGCTCAGAGGTATGTAAAGAACAACCAGTCAGGAGGATACAGACAGTTCAAGAGGTATGTAAAGAACCACCAGTCAGGAGGATACAGACAGCTCAGAGGTATGTAAAGAACCACCAGTCAGGAGGATACAGACAGCTCAGAGGTATGTAAAGAACCACCAGTCAGGAGGATACAGACAGCTCAGAGGTATGTAAAGAACCACCAGTCATAGGATATAGACAGCTCAGAGGTATGTAAAGAACCACCAGTCAGGAGGATACAGACAGCTCAGAGGTATGTAAAGAGCCACCAGTCAGGAGGATATAGACAGCTCAGAGTGTATGTAAAGAACCACCAGTCAGGAGGATACAGACAGCTCAGAGGTATGTAAAGAACCACCAGTCAGGAGGATACAGACAGCTCAGAGGTATGTAAAGAACCACCAGTCATAGGATATAGACAGCTCAGAGGTATGTAAAGAACCACCAGTCAGGAGGATACAGACAGCTCAGAGGTATGTAAAGAGCCACCAGTCAGGAGGATATAGACAGCTCAGAGTGTATGTAAAGAACCACCAGTCAGGAGGATACAGACAGCTCAGAGGTATGTAAAGAACCACCAGTCAGGAGGATATAGACAGCTCAGAGGTATGTAAAGAACCACCAGTCAGGAGGATACAGACAGCTCAAGAGGTATGTAAAGAACCACCAGTCAGGAGGATACAGACAGCTCAGAGGTATGTAAAGAACCACCAGTCAGGAGGATACAGGCAGCTCAAGAGGTATGTAAAGAACCACCAGTCAGGAGGATACAGACAGCTCAAGAGGTATGTAAAGAACCACCAGTCAGACAGCTCAAGAGGTATGTAAAGAACCACCAGTCAGGAGGATACAGACAGCTCAAGAGGTATGCTTAGATATGCATAAACATAGACTTTTTGTATTTTTTTACATTTTTACATAGGATTAAGCATAATGATTATGCCTCTAGATTGCAGGAAACGGCTGTTTAAAGTGTTTGATAAATGATTAATTCTCCAACTGACTTTTTAAAAAGTATGAAGTGAGTGCTCATTAGATAATGGCTAAGGGTTGTATAGACGGTGCCTTCAGAAAGTACTCATGCACCTTGACCTCTTCCATGTTTTTTGTGTTACAGCTTGAATTCAAAATGGATTATGTCAATATTTTCCTTCACCCATCTAGACACAATGCCCCATGATGGCAAAGTGAAAACATATTTTTTGACGATTTTGCAAAATGAATTACTTAAATATCCCATTTACTAAAGCATTCACACCCATGAGTCAATACATGTTAGAATCACGTTTGTCAGCGATTACAGCTGTGAGTCTTTCTGGGTAAGTCTAAGAGCCTTGCACACCTGGATTGTACAAGATTTGCCCATTATTCTTTTCAAAATTCTTCAAGCTCTGTCAAATTGGTTGTTGATCATTGCTAGACACCCATATTCAATTCTTGCCATAGATTTTCAATCAGATTTAAGTCAAAACTGTAACTCGTCCACTCAGGATGTTACAGTTTTGACTTAAATCCTTCCCTGTCTTCTTCCTGTCTTCCCTGTAAGTAACTCCAGTGTAGATTTGGCCTTGTGTTTTAGGTTTTATTTTCTTGCTGAAGGTGAATTCATCTCCCAGTGTCTGGTGGAAAGCAGACTGAACCAGTTTTTCCTCTGGGATTTTGTATTTGTTTTGCTCCATTCTGTTTAGCATACCCACAATATGATGCAGTCACCAATATGCTTGAAGATATGGAGAGTGGTACTAAATATTGTGTTGTATTGGATTTGCCCCAAACGTAACACTTTGTATTCAGAACTAAAAGTGAATTGCTTTATATATGCAGTATTTTTTTAGTGCCTTGTTGCAAACAAGATGCAAGTTTTGGAATATTTTTATCCTGTACATTCTTCCTTCTTTTCACTGTGTCAATTAGGGTAGTATTGTTGACTAACTACAATGTTGTTGATCCATCCTCAGTTTTCTTCTATCACAGCCATTAAACTCTGTAACTGTTTTAAAGTCACCATTGGCCTTATGGTAAAATCCCTGAGAGGTTTCCTTCCTCTCCGGCAACTGAGTTAGGAAGGACGCCTGTATCTTTGTAGTGACTGGGTGTATTGATATACCATCCAAAGTGCAATTAATAACTTCACCATACTCAAACGGATATGTAAATAATTTGTAAACATTTCAAACTTAATTCCACTTTGACATTATGGGGTATTGTGTGTAGGCTAGTGACAAAACAATCTCTATTTAATCCATTTTGAATTCAGTCTGTAACACAACAAGATGTGAAAAAAGTCAAGGGGTGTGAATACTTTCTGAAGGCACTGTATCCATTTGGAATAACCCTTACTGGCTTGGTTAACCAGTCTTAACTTCACATTTTATGGTATAGACAATATAAGCTGTTTGTTTCATGTGGACCTAGTAGCTGTAAAGGCCTGTCTCTGTTCTGTTTCTCTGACACCCTGACATGAAGACAGACTGGTGTGTTGAAACAAAGACACTGATCACAGGGTTTGTATCACTTTCACACTGTGGCTTGGAGCTGGGCTTGGGTCACTTGGATTTCACACACCCTGCAAACAAGAACCACACCTAGTGATTCAAACCTAACAAACTTAATTGGCATAGTCATAGATAGTGGTGCAAATGTATAGTGCTTTAATGACGGTCATTAACGTGTGAGTGATGATCCAAATGGTGAAGTAAAAGTAGTGGTTACTATTCTTCAACTCATAACTACACATTGATTTATATTACTATATGAAACAAACCATGGTTCTCGCCTTAGAGATACATTCCATTCCCATTTAGATGCAGGTGTTTATCACACTGCCATACACACACTCACATACGAGCGTGCACAGGCACACACACAAACACAAGCATGCAAGTACAGACTCACACAGGCACACACACAAACACAAGCATGCAAGTACAGACTCACACAGGCACACACACAGCTAAAGAGATATTCACATGCAAAGCGTTTGGCCATTTGGACCCCTCTTCATTTGTGCCAATAACAGGCCTACAAGAGCTGATCACTGACGGGACCTTCCCTTTAACCTAGGAAGTCTCTGAGATACAGGTCATTCTACTGCTCCTGTCCACTGGTATTGACCTGCAGCAGTGTTCTTACATCCTGGTCCTGGAGAGCTAAAGGTTTTCTACCATTCTAACACTGGTTCAATGAATGTACCAATGACCAATGATTAGTAGAATCAGGAGTGTTGGTGCTTGGCAGGAAATAAATCTGACACACTGTAGCTGCCAAACCAGAGGTGAAGAACGCTGGTCTATAAGTAGCATTACAGTTGGGAGTTGAGAGACACTTGCTTTAGCACCTGGGTGCTGCACACTTCTGATACAATACCACCATCTGTCTATGAGTAGATCTATTACAATGCATGATATATAGCCAAAAAGCGGGAGAATTTCAAAAAGTAGGACTTGACATAACTACTAAGATAAGATAACACCGATAATTCATGAGGGAGGTGTTCTCCCATTTGATCCTAGAGGCTGATGGAGGTGTTCTCCCATTTGATCCTAGAGGCTGAGGGAGGTGTTCTCCCATTTGATCTTAGAGGCTGAGGGAGGTGTTCTCCCATTTGATCCTAGAGGCTGAGGGAGGTGTTCTCCCATTTGATCCTAGAGGCTGAGGGAGGTGTTCTCCTATTTGATCCTAGAGGCAGAGGGAGGTGTTCTCCTATTTGATCCAAGAGACTGAGGGAGGTGTTCTCCTATTTGATCCAAGAGACTGAGGGAGGTGTTCTCCTATTTGATCCTACAGGCCGAGGGAGGTGTTCTCCTATTTGATCCAAGAGACTGAGGGAGGTGTTCTCCTATTTGATCCTAGAGGCTGAGGGAGAGGTTCTCCCATTTTATCCTAGAGGCTGAGGGAGGTGTTCTCCTATTTGATCCTAGAGGCAGAGGGAGGTGTTCTCCTATTTGATCCAAGAGACTGAGGGAGGTGTTCTCCTATTTGATCCAAGAGACTGAGGGAGGTGTTCTCCTATTTGATCCTACAGGCCGAGGGAGGTGTTCTCCTATTTGATCCAAGAGACTGAGGGAGGTGTTCTCCTATTTGATCCTAGAGGCTGAGGGAGAGGTTCTCCCATTTTATCCTAGAGGCTGAGGGAGGTGTTCTCCCATTTGATCCTAGAGGCTGAGGGAGGTGTTCTCTCATTTGATCCTAGAGGCTGAGGGAGGTGTTCTCCCATTTGATCCTAGATGCTGAGGGAGGTGTTCTCTCATTTGATCCTAGAGGTTGAGGGAGGTGTTCTCCCATTTGAGCCTAGAGGTTGAGGGAGGTGTTCTCCTATTAGATCCTAGAGGCTGAGGGAGGTGTTCTCCTATTTGATCCTAGAGGTTGAGGGAGGTGTTCTCCCATTTGAGCCTAGAGGTTGAGGGAGGTGTTCTCCTATTAGATCCTAGAGGCTGAGGGAGGTGTTCTCCTATTTGATCCTAGAGGTTGAGGGAGGTGTTCTCCCATTTGAGCCTAGAGGTTGAGGGAGGTGTTCTCCTATTAGATCCTAGAGGCTGAGGGAAGTGTTCTCCTATTTGATCCTAGAGGCTGAGGGAGGTGTTCTCCTATTTGATCCTAGAGATTGAGGGAGGTGTTCTCCCATTTGATCCTAGAGGCTGAGGGAGGTGTTCTCCCATTTGATCCTAGAGGTTGATGGAGGTGTTCTCCTATTTGATCCAAGAGACTGAGGGAGGTGTTCTCCTATTTGATACAAGAGACTGAGGGAGGTGTTCTCCCATTTGATCCTAGAGGCTGAGGGAGGTGTTCTCCCATTTGATCCCAGAGACTGAGGGAGGTGTTCTCCCATTTGATCCTAGAGGCTGAGGGAGGTGTTCTCCTATTTGATCCTAGAGGCTGAGGGAGATGTTCTCCTATTTGATCCAAGAGACTGAGGGAGGTGTTCTCCTATTTGATCCTAGAGGCCGAGGGAGGTGTTCTCCTATTTGATCCAAGAGACTGAGGGAGGTGTTCTCCTATTTGATCCAAGAGACTGAGGGAGGTGTTCTCCTATTTGATCCTAGAGGTTGAGGGAGGTGTTCTCCCATTTGATCCTAGAGGCTGAGGGAGGTGTTCTCCCATTTGATCCTAGAGGCTGAGGGAGGTGTTCTCTCATTTGATCCTAGAGGCTGAGGGAGGTGTTCTCCTATTTGATCCTAGAGGCTGAGGGAGGTGTTTGGGGTCAAATAATGTAATCCAGATAGTGAGCCAGAAGACAGCAGTAATAGGGTTCATAGAATCACCCTATCCTGATCAGAACATTCTGTTCCGGAGTTGAGTTAAATGAGCTGTATATGAGCTACGGTGCTTACCCAGAAAATGCATTGTAGACTGTAGACCAAGTAGTAGAACAAGGTTGCACACTTCTAAAAAAGCATTGAACTTAGTTATTCAATTCAATAAATTAAAAAATATATAAAAACATTTCAAAAACATTTGTTTACCTTTTACCCATATTCTACTATTCATACTACCTGATCAGAACATTGAAAGAGCTCCATTTAGTCCAATATGTACAGATCTAGGATCAGTTTACCTTCCCCTAATTCTAACCTTAAGAGGAAACAACACACTGATCAGTGTCAAGGGGCTTCATGGGAGGGTAAAGAGGGGAAGAAAATATGTAAACCAAGCCTACACCTGAAGCGGGTTCTCACCAAAGAATCAAATCAAATCAAATTTATTGATATAGCCCTTCGTACATCAGCTGATATCTCAAAGTGCTGTACAGAAACCTAGCTTAAAACCCCAAACAGCAAGCAATGCAGGTGTAGAAGCACGGTGGCTAGGAAAAACTCCCTAGAAAGGCCAAAACCTAGGAAGAAACCTAGAGAGGAACCAGGCTATGTGGGGTGGCCAGTCCTCTTCTGGCTGTGCCGGGTGGAGATTATAACAGAACATGGCCAAGATGTTCAAATGTTCATAAATGACCAGCATGGTCGTATAATAATAAGGCAGAACAGTTGAAACTGGAGCAGCAGCACGGTCAGATGGACTGGGGACAGCAAGGAGTCATCATGTCAGGTAGTCCTGGGGCATGGTCCTAGGGCTCAGGTCCTCCGAGAGAGAGAAAAAAAGAGAGAATTAGAGAGAGCATATGTGGGGTGGCCAGTCCTCTTCTAGCTGTGCCGGGTGGAGATTATAACAGAACATGGCCAAGATGTTCAAATGTTCATAAATGACCAGCATGTTCGAATAATAAAAAGGCAGAACAGTTGAAACTGGAGCAGCAGCACGGCCAGGTGGACTGGGGACAGCAAGGAGTCATCATGTCAGGTAATCCTGGGGCATAGTCCTAGGGCTCAGGTCCTCCGAGAGAGAGAAAGAAAGAGAGAAGGAGAGAATTAGAGAACGCACACTTAGATTCACACAGGACACCGAATAGGACAGGAGAAGTACTCCAGATATAACAAACTGACCCTAGCCCCCCGACACATAAACTACTGCAGCATAAATACTGGAGGCAGGAGACAGGAGGGGTCAGGAGACACTGTGGACCCATCCGAGGACACCCCTGGACAGGGCCAAACAGGAAGGATATAACCCCACCCACTTTGCCAAAGCACAGCCCCCACACCACTAGAGGGATATCTTCAACCACCAACTTACCATCCTGAGACAGGGCCGAGTGTAGCCCACAAAGATCTCCGCCATGGCACAACCCAAGGGGGGGCGCCAACCCAGACAGGATGACCACATCAGTGAATCAACCCACTCAGGTGACGCACCCCTTCCAGGGACGGCATGAGAGAGCCCCAGTAAGCCAGTGACTCAGCCCCTGTAATAGGGTTAGAGGCAGAGAATCCCAGTGGAAAGAGGGGAACCGGCCAGGCAGAGACTGCAAGGGTGGTTCGTTGCTCCAGAGCCTTTCCGTTCACCTTCCCACTCCTGGGCCAGACTACACTCAATCATATGACCCACTGAAGAGATGAGTCTTCAGTAAAGACTTAAAGGTTGAGACCGAGTTTGCGTCTCTGACATGGGTAGGGAGACCGTTCCATAAAAATGGAGCTCTATAGCTCTATAGAGCTCTATAGAATGAGTAGAAAAGGGGAACAGACATTCTCACTGAAAGCGTGATGGGTGGACGGATGGATACTGTGAGATTCTGGCAAATAAGATTTTGGATGTTTTTCTACTTACCCAGAGTCTGATGAACGTGTGCATACCATTTATATGTCTCTGTGTGCAGTATGAAGGAAGTTAAAGGTAGTTTTGTGTGCCAAGTCTAACTAGTGCAGAGACTGCACGTAGAAACACATCTGACTCTGGGTAAGTAGAAAAACAGCATAATTGCCAGAGCTCTGCAGTATCCCTTTAACTTCTTGACGCTACCCATCCCTTAAGCGGGATAATTGTCATCAGCAACTGCTGAATAGCATAGCGCCACAGTCAAATAATATGACTAAAAGTATTCATATTCATGAAATCACAAGTGCAATATTGCAAAACACAGTTTAGCCTTTTGTTAATCCACCTGTCGTCTCAGATTTTGAAATTATGCTTTACAGCGAAAGCAATCCAAGCGTTTGTGTAAGTTTATCGATCGCATGACAAAACATTAAGTACACTTAGTATCAGGTAGCTTGGTCACGAAAATCAGGAAAGCAATCAAATGAATCGTTTACCTTTGATGATCTTCGGATGTTTTCACTCACGAGACTCCCAGTTGCACAACAAATGTTCCTTTTGTTCCATAAAAATTATTTTTATATCCAAAATACCTCCGTTTGTTTGTCGCGTTATGTTCAGAAATCCACAGGAAAGAGCGGGTCACGACAACGCAGAC
The DNA here is from genome assembly GCF_002021735.2 of Oncorhynchus kisutch. Classification (NCBI taxonomy): domain Eukaryota; kingdom Metazoa; phylum Chordata; class Actinopteri; order Salmoniformes; family Salmonidae; genus Oncorhynchus; species Oncorhynchus kisutch. Next base: position 75,881,123 of record NC_034186.2, read on the forward strand.
GAAAATTCCAAATAATATCCATAATGTCCACAGAAACATGTCAAACGTTTTTTATAATCAATCCTCAGGTTGTTTTTAAAATATATATTCGATAATATATCATCCGGGAGTGTAGGTTTTTCAATAGGACAGGGAGAAACAATGGCCGCAAAACTCACTCTGAGATCCCCCACCTATCCACTTAAAACAAAGCCTGAAACTATGTCTAAAGACTGTTGACACCTTAGGGAAGCCATAGAAAAAGCAATCTGGTTGATATCCCTTTAAATGGAGGATAGGCATGCATAGGAACAGAGAGGTTTCAAAATAAGAGGCACTTCCTGATTGGATTTTCCTCACATTTTCGCCTGCAATATCAGTTCTGTTATACTCACAGACAATATTTTGACAGTTTTGGAAACTTTAGAGTGTTTTGTATCCTAATCTGACAATTATATGCATATTCTAGTTTCTTGCGCTGAGAAATAGGCAGTTTCAAATGGGTACGTTTTTTAGCCAAAAACTAAAATACCAAGAGACTGAGGGAGGTTCACGCAAAAGGTTAATGGGTGTAGCAGTTGTAATGTCTGAGAATTGGTGCTCATCACATCACCTAGAGGAATTCTCCATCACAAAAATGAAACACACAACACCAACTAGTAAGCAAGTCAAATTTAATTTAAAAAAACTGGGGAAATGTTGAGAAGACATCTTAAAAGCACCATACAAGTTACAGTAAGTGTATCATTTTCTCTCTTCTATCATAGAAAAGCAGTGTGTGTCTGTGACTCGATACTGGCCACACCTGTCAACAGGTAATTTTTCGCCCCTCATTCAGGCTTGTCAGGCTTGCCCTTGTTGCCCTTGCCCTTGTTTCTGGCTCTGTAATAGCCCCTGGCCAGAGTAGCCAAGAACATGGAAAACTCTCTGAAGTTGATCTCCCCATCATGGTTCTTATCCAGGTTGGTCATCGCCTCCTGGAGCACTGCTGGTTCCACCTTTCCCTGAGACAGACACACACACACACACACACACACACACACACACACACACACACACACACACACACACACACACACACACACACACACACACACACACACACACACGAAGGTATGTAGGCTTTCTAGGTATCTTGTAGACATCATTATGCAGTGGTATGTGTATGTTAATAAAACATTACTACTATGTTGTGGTATGGATATGTAAAACATGTGGATAGGCTGTGTGTGTGTGTGACAATAGAATAATATACTATTTAGCAGACACTTTAATCCAAAGCGATTTACAGTTATGCATGCATCGATTTCTCGTATGGGTGGGCCCAGGAATCAAACCCACTATCCTGGTGTTACTAGCACCATGCTCTACCAACTGAGCCATACAGGACAACACTGAGTGTGTGTGTGTGTGTGTCTGTGTGTGTGTGTGTGTGTCTGTGTCTGTGTCTGTGTCTGTGTGTGTGTGTGTGTCTTACGTGGAACTCTGGGCTGGCCAGCTCTTTTTTCATCAGCTCTGCGAGCTCTGTACCGCTAAGCTGGCGATTCTTATCATCCTTTGTAGCATACTCCTCAAACACCTCCACCATGGATACAATGGCCTTCTCCAGACGAGACATACTGTACCTGGGGGAGAGAGAGGAGGAGGCAGGTGGACGGAGAGAGAGTTGGGTGAGATGAGAGAAAGAGGGAGGCAGGGGTGTGGGGTAGAAGGAGAAAAAAAGAGAAAAGGGGGGAAGAGAGGAAGAGAGTGGGGAGGAAAGCAGGTAGAGGGGAAGTTATGAGTGAGGAAATCACAGGGAGAAAGAGCATTGGATTAGAGAGAGTAAAGCAAGGGAAGGAGGAGAAGAGAGAAGAGAAGATAGGATGAGAGTGACACAAGTATTCATCCTGTCTATGTCTGGTTATTACAATGGAACATATGATTCACAACAAGAGAGAGGAAGAGGAGAAGGCTCAGCTACACTAAAGATGAAAACATGTTTAATGTTATAAGACCCAGGGAATGGAATGTGTTCAGGTCTAGACAGGTCTACACACACACACACACACACACACACACACACACACACACACACACACACGTCCCGCCCATCTATCCAATTCTCATCTCTCTCATTCCCTGCTTCCAACTTCTCTACCTTTTTCATTCCCTCATTCCTAACCGTATATAATAGAACAGTTCTATCTTTATGTTCCTAACTCTCTCCTTCCTCCGTGCTCCTTCCCTCCTCTGTGTTCCTCTATCTGAGAGTTGCAGCAGCCCCCCTCCCCCCTCCTCCCTCCCTCTCTACTCACCTCAGAGCAGAAGATAAGATCTATGATATGTGTAGCTGACAGGCTGGGTCCTGATGTGAGACTGATGTGAGACAGAGAGAAGAAAAGCTTCCTCTTAAAGTGAAAAACACCCCCTCAAGCAGAGCAGACATATGATCAGCCCACAAGCAGCCATTGATGCCCTGAAAATGAGGTCAGCTCCACCCAAACCTGCTCCATCAGACTTGATCTCAAATGGTCATGTGCCAATGCTATCATTTGCATTAATTCATGTTTTAAAGGTCAAGATTATGTTCAATCTTGTTTTGAGGGTGTGAAGAGAGAAGCTTATTCCTTAATTGTATTTGGCATGTATTTGCTTGTGTAATAGGCCAGGCCTTGTGTAATAGGCCAGGCCCCAGCTGTGGTAACCCTCTATGTTATAACACTCCAACATGTTGTCGCCCTCCATGTTGCCTTCCACAAACCTGGGGTTGGTTTGTTCTCTACAAACGGTGTGGAAAGTGGAGCTGTGGAGATTCCAGACTGCTCTAAAATTTGGTAATATGAGTCACAGCTCTGAGGCATGCCCTTATTTGTGTGTGTGTTTGTTAGAGCCCCTGTTTATATCACCACAGAGAGCACGCCTCTTATTTATCCAGCCCAACTGTTGAGTAACCTAACCACTATTTTCCATCGCTCTGCGACAAAACCCTGGGCTGCATTTTCATTCCAAAAGTTGTCCCGTCCTCTCTGTCCTGTTTCACTCCCTTTTGCAGATCTGAGAAGGCAGGCTAGGTGTAAGCGGTGGCCCCACCTAGTGTCTGCCATATTGCTTTCATTCACAGAATACCTATCAGATCTTTGAAGTGGAGTGAGCTTGGGCAGAAGGGAAGAAACATCTTTTTGGAATGAAATGCAGCCCTGTCTCTTGTCAGCACTATACAATCTGAGACATGTGTGTTACAATAGTGCTGTTAGGGAACTGAAGACAGCCTGTTTGGCACTAGTAGTACTACTACTACTACTATACCTGCTCTAGTAGTACTACTATTATGCCTGCTCTAGTGGTACTACTATTAGTATGCATGCTCTAGTGGTAGTACTATTAGTATGCCTGCTCTAGTAGTACTACTATTAGTATGCCTGCTCTAGTGGTACTACTATTAGTATGCATGCTCTAGTAGTACTACTATTAGTATGCCTGCTCTAGTAGTACTACTATTAGTATGCCTGCTCTAGTGGTACTACTATTAGTATGCATGCTCTAGTGGTAGTACTATTAGTATGCCTGCTCTAGTGGTACTACTATTAGTATGCATGCTCCAGTACTACTATTAGCGTGCCTGCTCTAGTGGTACTACTATTAGTATGCCCGCTCTAGTAGTACTACTATTAGTATGCCTGCTCTAGTGGTACTACTATTAGTATGCCTGCTCTAGTGGTACTACTATTAGTATGCCTGCTCTAGAGGTACTACTATTAGTATGCCTGCTCTAGTGGTACTACTATTAGTATGCCTGCTCTAGTGGTACGACTATTAGTATGCCCGCTCTAGTAGTACTACTATTAGTATGCCTGCTCTAGTAGTACTACTATTAGTATGCCTGCTCTAGTGGTACGACTATTAGTATGCCCGCTCTAGTAGTACTACTATTAGTATGCCTGCTCTAGTAGTACTACTATTAGTATGCCTGCTCTAGTGGTACTACTATTAGTATGCCTGCTCTAGTGGTACGACTATTAGTATGCCCGCTCTAGTAGTACTACTATTAGTATGCCTGCTATAGTCGTACTACTATTAGTATGCCTGTTCTAGTGGTACTACTATTAGTATGCCTGCTCTAGTGGTACTACAATTAGTATGCATGCTCCAGTACTACTATTAGTATGCCTGTTCTAGTGGTACTACTATTAGTATGCCTGCTCTAGTGGTAGTACTATTAGTATGCCTGCTCTAGTGGTACTACAATTAGTATGCATGCTCCAGTACTACTATTAGTATGCCTGCTCTAGTAGTACTACTATTAGTATGCCTGCTCTAGTGGTACTACTATTAGTATGCCTGTTCTAGTGGTATTACTGTTAGTATGCCTGCTCTAGTAGTACTACTATTAGTATGCCTGCTCTAGCGGTACTACTATTAGTATGCCTGCTCTAGTGGTACTACTATTAGTGTGCCTGTTCTAGTGGTACTACTATTAGTATGCCTGCTCTAGTAGTACTACTATTAGTATGGCTGCTCTAGTGGTACTACAATTCGTATGCTTGTTCTAGTAGTACTACTATTAGTATGCCTGCTCTAGTAGTACTACTATTAGTATGCCTGCTCTAGTAGTACTACTATTAGTATGCATGCTCCAATACTACTATTAGTATGCCTGCTCTAGTGGTAATACTATTAGTGTGCCTGCTCTAGTGGTACTACTATTAGTATGCATGCTCTAGTAGTACTACTATTAGTATGCCTGCTCTAGTGGTAATACTATTAGTATGCCTGCTCTAGCGGTACTACTATTAGTATGCCTGCTCTAGTAGTACTACTATTAGTATGCCTGCTCTAGTGGTACTACTATTAGTATGCCTGCTCTAGTGGTACTACTATTAGTATGCCTGCTCTAGTGGTACTACTATTAGTATGCATGCTCCAGTACTACTATTAGTATGCCTGTTCTAGTGGTACTACTATTAGTATGCCTGCTCTAGTGGTACTACTATTAGTATGCCTGCTCTAGTCGTACTACTATTAGTATGTCTGCTCTAGTGGTACTACTATTAGTATGCCTGCTCTAGTAGTACTACTATTAGTATGCCTGCTCTAGTGGTACTACAATTAGTATGCTTGCTCTAGTAGTACTACTATTAGTATGCCTGCTCTAGTAGTACTACTATTAGTATGCCTGCTCTAGAGGTACTACTATTAGTATGCCTGCTCTAGTAGTACTACTATTAGTATGCCTGCTCTAGTAGTACTACTATTAGTATGCTTGCTCCAATATTACTATTAGTATGCCTGCTCTAGTGGTAGTACTATTAGTGTGCCTGCTCTAGTGGTACTACTATTAGTATGCCTGTTCTAGTGGTACTATTATTAGTATGCCTGCTCTAGTGGTACTACTATTAGTATGCATGCTCCAGTACTACTATTAGTATGCCTGCTCTAGTAGTACTACTATTAGTATGCCTGCTCTAGTGGTACTACTATTAGCATGCCTGCTCTAGTGGTACTACTATTAGTATGCCTGCTCTAGTGGTACTACTATTAGTATGCATGCTCCAGTACTACTATTAGTATGCCTGTTCTATTGGTACTACTATTAGTATGCCTGCTCTAGTGGTACTACTATTAGTATGCATGCACTAGTAGTACTACTATTAGTATGCCTGCTCTAGTAGTACTACTAATAGTATGCCTGCTCTAGTGGTACTACTATTAGTATGCATGCTCCAGTACTACTATTTGTATGCCTGCTCTAGTAGTACTACTATTAGTATGCCTGCTCTAGTGGTACTACTATTGGTATGCCTGCTCTAGTGGTACTACTATTAGTATGCCTGCTCTAGCGGTACTACTATTAGTATGCCTGCTCTAGTGGTACTACTATTAGTATGCCTGCTCTAGTCGTACTACTATTAGTATGTCTACTCTAGTGGTACTACTATTAGTATGCCTGCTCTAGTAGTACTACTATTAGTATGCATGCTCCAGTACTACTATTAGTATGCCTGTTCTAGTGGTACTACTATTAGTATGCCTGCTCTAGTAGTACTACTATTAGTATGCCTGCTCTAGAGGTACTACTATTAGTATGCCTGCTCTAGTAGTACTACTATTAGTATGCCTGCTCTAATAGTACTACTATTAGTATGCTTGCTCCAATACTACTATTAGTATGCCTGCTCTAGTGGTAGTACTATTAGTGTGCCTGCTCTAGTAGTACTACTATTAGTATGCTTGCTCCAATACTACTATTAGTATGCCTGCTCTAGTGGTACTACTTTTAATATGCCTGCTCTAGTGGTACTACTATTAGTATGCCTGCTCTAGTTGTACTACTATTAGTATGCATGCTCCAGTACTACTATCAGTATGCCTGCTCTAGTAGTACTACTATTAGTATGCCTGCTCTAGTGGTACTACTATTAGTATGCCTGCTCTAGTTGTACTACTATTAGTATGCATGCTCCAGTACTACTATCAGTATGCCTGCTCTAGTAGTACTACTATTAGTATGCCTGCTCTAGTGGTACTACTATTAGTATGCCTGCTCTAGCGGTACTGCTATTAGTATGCATGCTCCAGTACTACTATTAGTATGCCTGTTCTATTGGTACTACTATTAGTATGCCTGCTCTAGTGGTACTACTATTAGTATGCATGCACTAGTAGTACTACTATTAGTATGCCTGCTCTAGTGGTACTACTATTAGTATGCCTGCTCTAGTGGTACTACTATTAGTATGCATGCTCCAATACTACTATTAGTATGCCTGCTCTAGTGGTACTACTATTAGTATGCATGCTCTAGTAGTACTACTATTAGTATGCCTGCTCTAGTAGTACTACTATTAGTATGCCTGCTCTAGTGGTACTACTTTTAATATGCCTGCTCTAGTGGTACTACTATTAGTATGCCTGCTCTAGTTGTACTACTATTAGTATGCATGCTCCAGTACTACTATCAGTATGCCTGCTCTAGTAGTACTACTATTAGTATGCCTGCTCTAGTGGTACTACTATTAGTATGCCTGCTCTAGCGGTACTGCTATTAGTATGCCTGCTCTAGTAGTACTACTATTAGTATGCCTGCTCTAGTGGTACTACTATTAGTATGCCTGCTCTAGTGGTACTACTATTGGTATGCCTGCTCTAGTGGTATTACTATTAGTATGCCTGTCTAGTAGTACTACTATTAGTATGCCTGCTCTAGTGGTACTACTATTAGTATACCTGCTCTAGTGGTACTACTATTAATATGCCTGCTCTAGTGGTACCTTTATTAGTATGCCTGCTCTAGTGGTACCTTTATTAGTATGCCTGCTCTAGTGGTACTACTATTAGTATGCCTGTTCTAGTGGTACTACCATTAGTATGCCTGCTCTAGTGGTACTACTATTAGTATGCCTGCTCTAGTAGTACTGCTATTAGTATGCCTGCTCTAGTGGTACTACTATTAGTATGCCTGTTCTAGTGGTACTACTATTAGTATGCCTGCTCTAGTGGTACTACTATTAGTATGCCTGCTCTAGTAGTACTGCTATTAGTATGCCTGCTCTAGTGGTACTACTATTAGTATGCCTGTTCTAGTGGTACTACTATTAGTATGCCTGCTCTAGTGGTACTACTATTAGTATGCCTGCTCTAGTAGTACTGCTATTAGTATGCCTTTTCTAGTGGTACTACTATTAGTATGCCTGCTCTAGTAGTACGACTATTAGTATGCCTGATCTAGTAGTACTACTATTAGTATGCATGCTCCAGTACTACTATTAGTATGCCTGTTCTAGTGGTACTACTATTAGTATGCATGCTCCATTACTACTATTAGTATGCCTGTTCTAGTGGTACTACTTTTAATATGCCTGCTCTAGTGGTACTACTATTAGTATGCCTGCTCTAGTGGTACTACTATTAGTATGCCTGCTCTAGCGGTACTGCTATTAGTATGCCTGCTCTAATAGTACTACTATTAGTATGCCTGCTCTAGTGGTACTACTATTAGTATGCATGCTCTAGTAGTACGACTATTAGTATGCCTGATCTAGTAGTATTACTATTAGTATGCATGCTCCAGTACTACTATTAGTATGCCTGTTCTAGTAGTACTACTATTAGTACGCCTGCTCTAGCGGTACTACTATTAGTATACCTGCTCTAGTAGTACTACTATTAGTATGCCTGCTCTAGAGGTACTACTATTAGTATGCATGCTCTAGTAGTACTACTATTAGTATGCCTGCTCTAGAGGTACTACTATTAGTATGCCTGCTCTAGTAGTACTACTATTAGTATGCATGCTCCAATACTACTATTAATATGCCTGCTCTAGTGGTAGTACTATTAGTATGCCTGCTCTAGTAGTAGTACTATTAGTATGCCTGCTCTAGTGGTACTACTATTAGTATGCCTGCTCTAGCGGTACTGCTATTAGTATGCCTGCTCTAGTAGTACTACTATTAGTATGCCTGCTCTAGTGGTACTACTATTAGTATGCCTGCTCTAGTGGTACTACTATTAGTATGCCTGCTCTAGTGGTACTACTATTAGTATGCATGCTCCAATACTACTATTAGTATGCCTGCTCTAGTGGTAGTACTATTAGTGTGCCTGCTCTAGTGGTACTACTATTAGTATGCCTGCTCTAGTAGTACTACTATTAGTATGCCTGCTCTAGTGGTACTACTATTAGTATGCATGCTCCAGCACTACTATTAGTATGCCTGTTCTAGTGGTACTACTATTAGTATGCCTGCTCTAGTGGTACTACTATTAGTATGCATGCTCCAGTACTACTATTAGTATGCCTGCTCTAGTAGTACTACTATTAGTATGCCTGCTCTAGTGGTACTACTATTAGTATGCCTGCTCTAGTGGTACTACTATTAGTATGCCTGCTCTAGTGGTACTACTATTAGTATGCATGCTCCAGTACTACTATTAGTATGCCTGTTCTATTGGTACTACTATTAGTATGCCTGCTCTAGTGGTACTACTATTAGTATGCATGCACTAGTAGTACTACTATTAGTATGCCTGCTCTAGTAGTACTACTAATAGTATGCCTGCTCTAGTGGTACTACTATTAGTATGCATGCTCCAGTACTACTATTTGTATGCCTGCTCTAGTAGTACTACTATTAGTATGCCTGCTCTAGTGGTACTACTATTAGTATGCCTGCTCTAGTGGTACTACTATTAGTATTCCTGCTCTAGTGGTACTACTATTAGTATGCCTGCTCTAGTGGTACACTATTAGTATGCATGCTCCAGTACTACTATTAGTATGCCTGTTCTAGTGGTACTACTATTAGTATGCCTGCTCTAGTGGTACTACTATTAGTATGCCTGCTCTAGTAGTACTGCTATTAGTATGCCTGCTCTAGTGGTACTACTATTAGTATGCCTGCTCTAGTAGTATGACTATTAGTATGCCTGATCTAGTAGTACTACTATTAGTATGCATGCTCCAGTACTACTATTAGTATGCCTGTTCTAGTGGTACTACTATTAATATGCCTGCTCTAGTGGTACTACTATTAGTATGCCTGCTCTAGTAGTACTGCTTTAGTATGCCTGCTCTAGTGGTACTACTATTAGTATGCCTGCTCTAGTAGTATGACTATTAGTATGCCTGATCTAGTAGTACTACTATTAGTATGCATGCTCCAGTACTACTATTAGTATGCCTGTTCTAGTGGTACTACTATTAGTATGCCTGCTCTAGTGGTACTACTATTAGTATGCCTGCTCTAGTGGTACTACTATTAGTATGCCTGATCTAGTAGTACTACTATTAGTATGCCTGCTCTAGTGGTACTACTATTAGTATGCCTGATCTAGTAGTACTACTATTAGTATGCATGCTCCAGTACTACTATTAGTATGCCTGTTCTAGTGGTACTACTATTAGTATGCATGCTCCATTACTACTATTAGTATGCCTGTTCTAGTGGTACTACTTTTAATATGCCTGCTCTAGTGGTACTACTATTAGTATGCCTGCTCTAGTGGTACTACTATTAGTATGCCTGCTCTAGCGGTACTGCTATTAGTATGCCTGCTCTAATAGTACTACTATTAGTATGCCTGCTCTAGTGGTACTACTATTAGTATGCATGCTCTAGTAGTACGACTATTAGTATGCCTGATCTAGTAGTATTACTATTAGTATGCATGCTCCAGTACTACTATTAGTATGCCTGTTCTAGTAGTACTACTATTAGTACGCCTGCTCTAGCGGTACTACTATTAGTATACCTGCTCTAGTAGTACTACTATTAGTATGCCTGCTCTAGAGGTACTACTATTAGTATGCATGCTCTAGTAGTACTACTATTAGTATGCCTGCTCTAGAGGTACTACTATTAGTATGCCTGCTCTAGTAGTACTACTATTAGTATGCATGCTCCAATACTACTATTAATATGCCTGCTCTAGTGGTAGTACTATTAGTATGCCTGCTCTAGTAGTAGTACTATTAGTATGCCTGCTCTAGTGGTACTACTATTAGTATGCCTGCTCTAGCGGTACTGCTATTAGTATGCCTGCTCTAGTAGTACTACTATTAGTATGCCTGCTCTAGTGGTACTACTATTAGTATGCCTGCTCTAGTGGTACTACTATTAGTATGCCTGCTCTAGTGGTACTACTATTAGTATGCATGCTCCAATACTACTATTAGTATGCCTGCTCTAGTGGTAGTACTATTAGTGTGCCTGCTCTAGTGGTACTACTATTAGTATGCCTGCTCTAGTAGTACTACTATTAGTATGCCTGCTCTAGTGGTACTACAATTAGTATGCATGCTCCAGCACTACTATTAGTATGCCTGTTCTAGTGGTACTACTATTAGTATGCCTGCTCTAGTGGTACTACTATTAGTATGCATGCTCCAGTACTACTATTAGTATGCCTGCTCTAGTAGTACTACTATTAGTATGCCTGCTCTAGTGGTACTACTATTAGTATGCCTGCTCTAGTGGTACTACTATTAGTATGCCTGCTCTAGTGGTACTACTATTAGTATGCATGCTCCAGTACTACTATTAGTATGCCTGTTCTATTGGTACTACTATTAGTATGCCTGCTCTAGTGGTACTACTATTAGTATGCATGCACTAGTAGTACTACTATTAGTATGCCTGCTCTAGTAGTACTACTAATAGTATGCCTGCTCTAGTGGTACTACTATTAGTATGCATGCTCCAGTACTACTATTTGTATGCCTGCTCTAGTAGTACTACTATTAGTATGCCTGCTCTAGTGGTACTACTATTAGTATGCCTGCTCTAGTGGTACTACTATTAGTATTCCTGCTCTAGTGGTACTACTATTAGTATGCCTGCTCTAGTGGTACACTATTAGTATGCATGCTCCAGTACTACTATTAGTATGCCTGTTCTAGTGGTACTACTATTAGTATGCCTGCTCTAGTGGTACTACTATTAGTATGCCTGCTCTAGTAGTACTGCTATTAGTATGCCTGCTCTAGTGGTACTACTATTAGTATGCCTGCTCTAGTAGTATGACTATTAGTATGCCTGATCTAGTAGTACTACTATTAGTATGCATGCTCCAGTACTACTATTAGTATGCCTGTTCTAGTGGTACTACTATTAATATGCCTGCTCTAGTGGTACTACTATTAGTATGCCTGCTCTAGTAGTACTGCTATTAGTATGCCTGCTCTAGTGGTACTACTATTAGTATGCCTGCTCTAGTAGTATGACTATTAGTATGCCTGATCTAGTAGTACTACTATTAGTATGCATGCTCCAGTACTACTATTAGTATGCCTGTTCTAGTGGTACTACTATTAGTATGCCTGCTCTAGTGGTACTACTATTAGTATGCCTGCTCTAGTGGTACTACTATTAGTATGCCTGATCTAGTAGTACTACTATTAGTATGCCTGCTCTAGTGGTACTACTATTAGTATGCCTGCTCTAGTGGTACTACTATTAGTATGCCTGCTCTAGTGGTACTACTATTAATATGCCTGCTCTAGTGGTACTACTTTTAGTATGCATGCTCTGGTGGTACTACTATTAGTATGCATGCTCCAGTACTACTATTAGTATGCCTGCTCTAGTGGTACTAGTATTAGTATGCCTGCTCTAGCGGTACTACTATTAGTATGCCTGCTCTAGTAGTACTGCTATTAGTATGCCTGCTCTAGTGGTACTACTATTAGTATGCCTGCTCTAGGAGTACGACTATTAGTATGCCTGATCTAGTAGTACACCTATTAGTATGCATGCTCCAGTAACACTATTAGTATGCCTGTTCTAGTGGTACTACAATTAGTATGCCTGCTCTAGTGGTACTACTATTAGTATGCATGCTCTAGTAGTACGACTATTAGTATGCCTGATCTAGTAGTACTACTATTAGTATGCATGCTCCAGTACTACTATTAGTATGCCTGTTCTAGTAGTACTACTATTAGTATGCCTGCTCTAGCGGTACTACTATTAGTATGCCTGCTCTAGTAGTACTACTATTAGTATGCCTGCTCTAGAGGTACTACTATTAGTATGCATGCTCTAGTAGTACTACTATTAGTATGCCTGCTCTAGAGGTACTACTATTAGTATGCCTGCTCTAGTAGTACTACTATTAGTATGCATGCTCCAATACTACTATTAGTATGCCTGCTCTAGTGGTAGTACTATTAGTATGCCTGCGCTAGTAGTAGTACTATTAGTATGCCTGCTCTAGTGGTACTACTATTAGTATGCCTGCTCTAGTGGTACTACTATTAGTATGCATGCTCCAGTACTACTATTAGTATGCCTGTTCTAGTTGTACTACTATTAGTATGCCTGCTCTAGTAGTACTACTTTTAGTATTCCTGCTCTATTGGTACTACTATTAGTATGCCTGTTCTAGTGGTACTACTATTAGTATGCCTGCTCTAGTGGTACTACAATTAGTATGCCTGCTCTAGTGGTACTACAATTAGTATGCCTGCTCTAGTGGTACTACTATTAGTATGCATGCTCTAGTGGTACTACTATTAGTATGCATGCTCTAGTGGTACTACTATTAGTATTCCTGCTCTATTGGTACTGCTATTAGTATGCCTGCTCTAGTAGTACTACTATTGGTATGCCTGCTCTAGTGGTATTACTATTAGTATGCCTGTCTAGTAGTACTACTATTAGTATGCCTGCTCTAGTGGTACTACTATTAGTATACCTGCTCTAGTGGTACTACTATTAATATGCCTGCTCTAGTGGTACCTTTATTAGTATGCCTGCTCTAGTGGTACCTTTATTAGTATGCCTGCTCTAGTGGTACTACTATTAGTATGCCTGTTCTAGTGGTACTACCATTAGTATGCCTGCTCTAGTGGTACTACTATTAGTATGCCTGCTCTAGTAGTACTGCTATTAGTATGCATGCTCTAGTGGTACTACTATTAGTATGCCTGTTCTAGTGGTACTACTATTAGTATGCCTGCTCTAGTGGTACTACTATTAGTATGCCTGCTCTAATAGTACTGCTATTAGTATGCCTTTTCTAGTGGTACTACTATTAGTATGCCTGCTCTAGTAGTACGACTATTAGTATGCCTGATCTAGTAGTACTACTATTAGTATGCATGCTCCAGTACTACTATTAGTATGCCTGTTCTAGTGGTACTACTATTAGTATGCATGCTCCATTACTACTATTAGTATGCCTGTTCTAGTGGTACTACTTTTAATATGCCTGCTCTAGTGGTACTACTATTAGTATGCCTGCTCTAGTGGTACTACTATTAGTATGCCTGCTCTAGCGGTACTGCTATTAGTATGCCTGCTCTAGTAGTACTACTATTAGTATGCCTGCTCTAGTGGTACTACTATTAGTATGCCTGCTCTAGTGGTACTACTATTAGTATGCCTGCTCTAGTGGTACTACTATTAGTATGCATGCTCCAGTACTACTATTAGTATGCCTGTTCTAGTGGTACTACTATTAGTATGCCTGCTCTAGTGGTGCTACTATTAGTATGCCTGCTCTAGTCGTACTACTATTAGTATGTCTGCTCTAGTGGTACTACTATTAGTATGCCTGCTCTAGTAGTACTACTATTAGTATGCCTGCTCTAGTGGTACTACAATTAGTATGCTTGCTCTAGTAGTACTACTATTAGTATGCCTGCTCTAGTAGTACTACTATTAGTATGCCTGCTCTAGAGGTACTACTATTAGTATGCCTGCTCTAGTAGTACTACTATTAGTATGCCTGCTCTAGTAGTACTACTATTAGTATGCTTGCTCCAATACTATTATTAGTATGCCTGCTCTAGTGGTAGTACTATTAGTGTGCCTGCTCTAGTGGTACTACTATTAGTATGCCTGCTCTAGTAGTACTACTATTAGTATGCCTGCTCTAGTGGTACTACTATTAGTATGCATGCTCCAGCACTACTATTAGTATGCCTGTTCTAGTGGTACTACTATTAGTATGCCTGCTCTAGTGGTACTACTATTAGTATGCATGCTCCAGTACTACTATTAGTATGCCTGCTCTAGTAGTACTACTATTAGTATGCCTGCTCTAGTGGTACTACTATTAGTATGCCTGCTCTAGTGGTACTACTATTAGTATGCCTGCTCTAGTGGTACTACTATTAGTATGCATGCTCCAATACTACTATTAGTATGCCTGCTCTAGTGGTAGTACTATTAGTATGCCTGCGCTAGTAGTAGTACTATTAGTATGCCTGCTCTAGTGGTACTACTATTAGTATGCCTGCTCTAGTGGTACTACTATTAGTATGCATGCTCCAGTACTACTATTAGTATGCCTGTTCTAGTTGTACTACTATTAGTATGCCTGCTCTAGTAGTACTACTTTTAGTATTCCTGCTCTATTGGTACTACTATTAGTATGCCTGTTCTAGTGGTACTACTATTAGTATGCCTGCTCTAGTGGTACTACAATTAGTATGCCTGCTCTAGTGGTACTACAATTAGTATGCCTGCTCTAGTGGTACTACTATTAGTATGCATGCTCTAGTGGTACTACTATTAGTATGCATGCTCTAGTGGTACTACTATTAGTATTCCTGCTCTATTGGTACTGCTATTAGTATGCCTGCTCTAGTAGTACTACTATTGGTATGCCTGCTCTAGTGGTATTACTATTAGTATGCCTGTCTAGTAGTACTACTATTAGTATGCCTGCTCTAGTGGTACTACTATTAGTATACCTGCTCTAGTGGTACTACTATTAATATGCCTGCTCTAGTGGTACCTTTATTAGTATGCCTGCTCTAGTGGTACTACTATTAGTATGCCTGTTCTAGTGGTACTACCATTAGTATGCCTGCTCTAGTGGTACTACTATTAGTATGCCTGCTCTAGTAGTACTGCTATTAGTATGCATGCTCTAGTGGTACTACTATTAGTATGCCTGTTCTAGTGGTACTACTATTAGTATGCCTGGTACTACTATTAGTATGCCTGCTCTATAGTACTGCTATTAGTATGCCTTTTCTAGTGGTACTACTATTAGTATGCCTGCTCTAGTAGTACGACTATTAGTATGCCTGATCTAGTAGTACTACTATTAGTATGCATGCTCCAGTACTACTATTAGTATGCCTGTTCTAGTGGTACTACTATTAGTATGCATGCTCCATTACTACTATTAGTATGCCTGTTCTAGTGGTACTACTTTTAATATGCCTGCTCTAGTGGTACTACTATTAGTATGCCTGCTCTAGTGGTACTACTATTAGTATGCCTGCTCTAGCGGTACTGCTATTAGTATGCCTGCTCTAGTAGTACTACTATTAGTATGCCTGCTCTAGTGGTACTACTATTAGTATGCCTGCTCTAGTGGTACTACTATTAGTATGCCTGCTCTAGTGGTACTACTATTAGTATGCATGCTCCAGTACTACTATTAGTATGCCTGTTCTAGTGGTACTACTATTAGTATGCCTGCTCTAGTGGTGCTACTATTAGTATGCCTGCTCTAGTCGTACTACTATTAGTATGTCTGCTCTAGTGGTACTACTATTAGTATGCCTGCTCTAGTAGTACTACTATTAGTATGCCTGCTCTAGTGGTACTACAATTAGTATGCTTGCTCTAGTAGTACTACTATTAGTATGCCTGCTCTAGTAGTACTACTATTAGTATGCCTGCTCTAGAGGTACTACTATTAGTATGCCTGCTCTAGTAGTACTACTATTAGTATGCCTGCTCTAGTAGTACTACTATTAGTATGCTTGCTCCAATACTATTATTAGTATGCCTGCTCTAGTGGTAGTACTATTAGTGTGCCTGCTCTAGTGGTACTACTATTAGTATGCCTGCTCTAGTAGTACTACTATTAGTATGCCTGCTCTAGTGGTACTACTATTAGTATGCATGCTCCAGCACTACTATTAGTATGCCTGTTCTAGTGGTACTACTATTAGTATGCCTGCTCTAGTGGTACTACTATTAGTATGCATGCTCCAGTACTACTATTAGTATGCCTGCTCTAGTAGTACTACTATTAGTATGCCTGCTCTAGTGGTACTACTATTAGTATGCCTGCTCTAGTGGTACTACTATTAGTATGCCTGCTCTAGTGGTACTACTATTAGTATGCATGCTCCAGTACTACTATTAGTATGCCTGTTCTATTGGTACTACTATTAGTATGCCTGCTCTAGTGGTACTACTATTAGTATGCCTGATCTAGTAGTACTACTATTAGTATGCCTGCTCTAGTGGTACTACTATTAGTATGCCTGCTCTAGTGGTACTACTATTAGTATGCCTGCTCTAGTGGTACTACTATTAATATGCCTGCTCTAGTGGTACTACTATTAGTATGCATGCTCTAGGGGTACTACTATTAGTATGCATGCTCCAGTACGACTATTAGTATGCCTGCTCTAGTGGTACTAGTATTAGTATGCCTGCTCTAGGAGTACGACTATTAGTATGCCTGATCTAGTAGTACAACTATTAGTATGCATGCTCCAGTACCACTATTAGTATGCCTGTTCTAGTGGTTACTACTATTAGTATGCCTGCTCTAGTGGTACTACTATTAGTATGCATGCTCTAGTAGTACGACTATTAGTATGCCTGATCTAGTAGTACTACTATTAGTATGCATGCTCCAGTACTACTATTAGTATGCCTGTTCTAGTAGTACTACTATTAGTATGCCTGCTCTAGCGGTACTACTATTAGTATGCCTGCTCTAGTAGTACTACTATTAGTATGCCTGCTCTAGAGGTACTACTATTAGTATGCATGCTCTAGTAGTACTACTATTAGTATGCCTGCTCTAGAGGTACTACTATTAGTATGCCTGCTCTAGTAGTACTACTATTAGTATGCATGCTCCAATACTACTATTAGTATGCCTGCTCTAGTGGTAGTACTATTAGTATGCCTGCGCTAGTAGTAGTACTATTAGTATGCCTGCTCTAGTGGTACTACTATTAGTATGCCTGCTCTAGTGGTACTACTATTAGTATGCATGCTCCAGTACTACTATTAGTATGCCTGTTCTAGTGGTACTACTATTAGTATGCCTGCTCTAGTAGTACTACTTTTAGTATTCCTGCTCTATTGGTACTACTATTAGTATGCCTGTTCTAGTGGTACTACTATTAGTATGCCTGCTCTAGTGGTACTACAATTAGTATGCCTGCTCTAGTGGTACTACAATTAGTATGCCTGCTCTAGTGGTACTACTATTAGTATGCATGCTCTAGTGGTACTACTATTAGTATGCATGCTCTAGTGGTACTACTATTAGTATTCCTGCTCTATTGGTACTACTATTAGTATGCCTGCTCTAGTAGTACTACTATTGGTATGCCTGCTCTAGTGGTAGTACTATTAGTATGCCTGTCTAGTAGTACTACTATAGTATGCCTGCTCTAGTGGTACTACTATTAGTATACCTGCTCTAGTGGTACTTACCTATTAATATGCCTGCTCTAGTGGTACCTTTATTAGTATGCCTGCTCTAGTGGTACCTTTATTAGTATGCCTGCTCTAGTGGTACTACTATTAGTATGCCTGTTCTAGTGGTACTACTATTAGTATGCCTGTTCTAGTGGTACTACTATTAGTATGCATGCTCCATTACTACTATTAGTATGCCTGTTCTAGTGGTACTACTTTTAATATGCCTGCTCTAGTGGTACTACTATTAGTATGCCTGCTCTAGTGGTACTACTATTAGTATGCATGCTCCAGTAACTACTATCAGTATGCCTGCTCTAGTAGTACTACTATTAGTATGCCTGCTCTAGTGGTACTACTATTAGTATGCCTGCTCTAGCGGTACTGCAATTAGTATGCCTGCTCTAGTGGTGCTACTATTAGTATGCCTGCTCTAGTCGTACTACTATTAGTATGTCTGCTCTAGTGGTACTACTATTAGTATGCCTGCTCTAGTAGTACTACTATTAGTATGCCTGCTCTAGTGGTACTACAATTAGTATGCTTTGCTCTAGTAGTACTACTATTAGTATGCCTGCTCTAGTAGTACTACTATTAGTATGCTGCTCTAGAGGTACTACTATTAGTATGCCTGCTCTAGTAGTACTACTATTAGTATGCCTGCTCTAGTAGTACTACTATTAGTATGCTTGCTCCAATACTACTATTAGTATGCCTGCTCTAGTGGTAGTACTATTAGTGTGCCTGCTCTAGTGGTACTACTATTAGTATGCCTGCTCTAGTGGTACTACTATTAGTATGCCTGCTCTAGTGGTACTACTATTAGTTATGCATGCTCCAGCACTACTATTAGTATGCCTGTTCTATTGGTACTACTATTAGTATGCCTGCTCTAGTGGTACTACTATTAGTATGCATGCACTAGTAGTACTACTATTAGTATGCCTGCTCTAGTAGTACTACTAATAGTGTGCCTGCTCTAATGGTACTACGATTAGTATGCATGCTCCAGTACTACTATTTGTATGCCTGCTCTAGTAGTACTACTATTAGTATGCCTGCTCTAGTGGTACTACTATTAGTATGCCTGCTCTAGTGGTACTACTATTAGTATGCCTGCTCTAGTGGTACACTATTAGTATGCATGCTCCAGTACTACTATTAGTATGCCTGTTCTAGTGGTACTACTATTAGTATGCATGCTCCAGTACTACTATTAGTATGCCTGTTCTAGTGGTACTACTATTAGTATGCCTGCTCTAGTGGTACTACTATTAGTATGCCTGCTCTAGTGGTACTACTATTAGTATGCCTGATCTAGTAGTACTACTATTAGTATGCCTGCTCTAGTGGTACTACTATTAGTAAGCCTGTTCTAGTGGTACTACTATTAGTATGCCTGCTCTAGTGGTACTACTATTAGTATGCATGCTCTAGTGGTACTACTATTAGTATGCATGCTCCAGTACTACTATTAGTATGCCTGCTCTAGTGGTACTAGTATTAGTATGCCTGCTCTAGCGGTACTACTATAGTATGCCTGCTCTAGTAGTACTGCTATCAGTATGCCTGATCTAGTAGTACTACTATTAGTATGCATGCTCCAGTACTACTATTAGTATGCCTGTTCTAGTAGTACTACTATTAGTATGCCTGATCTAGTAGTACAACTATTAGTATGCATGCTCCAGTACCCACTATTAGTATGCCTGTTCTAGTGGTACTACTATTAGTATGCCTGCTCTAGTGGTACTACTATTAGTATGCATGCTCCAGTACTACTATTAGTATGCCTGTTCTATTGGTACTACTATTAGTATGCCTGCTCTAGTGGTACTACTATTAGTATGCATGCACTAGTAGTACTACTATTAGTATGCCTGTTCTATTGGTACTACTATTAGTATGCCTGCTCTAGTGGTACTACTATTAGTATGCATGCACTAGTAGTACTACTATTAGTATGCCTGCTCTAGTAGTACTACTAATAGTATGCCTGCTCTAGTGGTACTACTATTAGTATGCATGCTCCAGTACTACTATTAGTATGCCTGCTCTAGTAGTACTACTATTAGTATGCCTGCTCTAGTGGTACTACTATTAGTATGCCTGCTCTAGTGGTACTACTATTAGTATGCCTGCTCTAGTGGTACTACTATTAGTATGCCTGCTCTAGTGGTACTACTATTAGTATGCCTGCTCTAGTGGTACTACTATTAGTATGCCTGCTCTAGTGGTACTACTATTAGTATGCCTGCTCTAGTAGTACTACTATTAGTATGCCTGCTCTAGTGGTACTACTATTAGTATGCCTGCTCTAGTAGTACTACTATTAGTATGCCTGCTCTAGTGGTACTACTATTAGTATGCCTGCTCTAGTGGTACTACTATTAGTATGCCTGCTCTAGTGGTACTACTATTAGTATGCCTGCTCTAGTGGTACTACTATTAGTATGCCTGCTCTAGTGGTACTACTATTAGTATGCCTGCTCTAGTGGTACTACTATTAGTATGCCTGCTCTAGTGGTACTACTATTAGTATGCATGCTCCAGTACTACTATTAGTATGCCTGTTCTAGTGGTACTACTATTAGTATGCCTGCTCTAGTGGTACTACTATTAGTATGCCTGCTCTAGTGGTACTACTATTAGTATGCCTGCTCTAGTACTACTATTAGTATGCCTGCTCTAGTAGTACTACTATTAGTATGCCTGCTCTAGTGGTACTACTATTAGTATGCCTGCTCTAGTGGTACTACTATTAGTATGCCTGCTCTAGTGGTACTACTATTAGTATGCCTGCTCTAGTCGTACTACTATTAGTATGTCTGCTCTAGTGGTACTACTATTAGTATGCCTGCTCTAGTAGTACTACTATTAGTATGCCTGCTCTAGTGGTACTACTATTAGTATGCTTGCTCTAGTAGTACTACTATTAGTATGCCTGCTCTAGTAGTACTACTATTAGTATGCCTGCTCTAGTGGTACTACTATTAGTATGCCTGCTCTAGTAGTACTACTATTAGTATGCCTGCTCTAGTAGTACTACTATTAGTATGCTTGCTCCAATACTACTATTAGTATGCCTGCTCTAGTGTAGTACTATTAGTGTGCCTGCTCTAGTGGTACTACTATTAGTATGCCTGCTCTAGTAGTACTACTATTAGTATGCCTGCTCTAGTGGTACTACTATTAGTATGCATGCTCCAGCACTACTATTAGTATGCCTGTTCTAGTGGTACTACTATTAGTATGCCTGCTCTAGTGGTACTACTATTAGTATGCATGCTCCAGTACTACTATTAGTATGCCTGCTCTAGTAGTACTACTATTAGTATGCCTGCTCTAGTGGTACTACTATTAGTATGCCTGCTCTAGTGGTACTACTATTAGTATGCCTGCTCTAGTGGTACTACTATTAGTATGCATGCTCCAGTACTACTATTAGTATGCCTGTTCTATTGTACTACTATTAGTATGCCTGCTCTAGTGGTACTACTATTAGTATGCATGCTCTAGTAGTACTACTATTAGTATGCCTGCTCTAGTAGTACTACTATTAGTATGCCTGCTCTAGTGGTACTACTATTAGTATGCATGCTCTAGTACTACTATTAGTATGCCTGCTCTAGTAGTACTACTATTAGTATGCCTGCTCTAGTGGTACTACTATTAGTATGCCTGCTCTAGTGGTACTACTATTAGTATGCCTGCTCTAGTGGTACTACTATTAGTATGCCTGCTCCAGTACTACTATTAGTATGCCTGCTCTAGTGGTACTACTATTAGTATGCATGCTCCAGTACTACTATTAGTATGCCTGCTCTAGTGGTACTACTATTAGTATGCCTGCTCTAGTGGTACTACTATTAGTATGCCTGCTCTAGTGGTACTACTATTAGTATGCCTGATCTAGTGGTACTACTATTAGTATGCCTGCTCTAGTGGTACTACTATTAGTATGCATGCTCCAGTACTACTATTAGTATGCCTGTTCTAGTGGTACTACTATTAGTATGCATGCTCCAGTACTACTATTAGTATGCCTGTTCTAGTGGTACTACTATTAGTATGCCTGCTCTAGTGGTACTACTATTAGTATGCCTGCTCTAGTGGTACTACTATTAGTATGCCTGCTCTAGTAGTACTACTATTAGTATGCCTGCTCTAGTGGTACTACTATTAGTATGCCTGCTCTAGTGGTACTACTATTAGTATGCCTGCTCTAGTGGTACTACTATTAGTATGCATGCTCTAGTGGTACTACTATTAGTATGCATGCTCCAGTACTACTATTAGTATGCCTGCTCTAGTGGTACTAGTATTAGTATGCCTGCTCTAGTGGTACTACTATTAGTATGCCTGCTCTAGTAGTACTACTATTAGTATGCCTGCTCTAGTGGTACTACTATTAGTATGCATGCTCCAGTACTACTATTAGTATGCCTGCTCTAGTAGTACTACTATTAGTATGCCTGCTCTAGTAGTACTACTATTAGTATGCATGCTCTAGTACTACTATTAGTATGCCTGCTCTAGTGGTACTACTATTAGTATGCCTGCTCTAGTGGTACTACTATTAGTATGCATGCTCTAGTACTACTATTAGTATGCCTGCTCTAGTGGTACTACTATTAGTATGCCTGCTCTAGTGGTACTACTATTAGTATGCCTGCTCTAGTAGTACTACTATTAGTATGCCTGCTCTAGTAGTACTACTATTAGTATGCCTGCTCTAGTGGTACTACTATTAGTATGCATGCTCCAGTACTACTATTAGTATGCCTGCTCTAGTAGTACTACTATTAGTATGCCTGCTCTAGTGGTACTACTATTAGTATGCCTGCTCTAGTGGTACTACTATTAGTATGCCTGCTCTAGTGGTACTACTATTAGTATGCCTGCTCTAGTGGTACTACTATTAGTATGCCTGCTCTAGTACTACTATTAGTATGCCTGCTCTAGTGGTACTACTATTAGTATGCCTGCTCTAGTGGTACTACTATTAGTATGCCTGCTCTAGTAGTACTACTATTAGTATGCCTGCTCTAGTAGTACTACTATTAGTATGCCTGCTCTAGTAGTACTACTATTAGTATGCATGCTCCAGTACTACTATTAGTATGCCTGCTCTAGTGGTACTACTATTAGTATGCCTGTTCTATTGGTACTACTATTAGTATGCCTGCTCTAGTGGTACTACTATTAGTATGCCTGCTCTAGTAGTACTACTATTAGTATGCCTGCTCTAGTGGTACTACTATTAGTATGCCTGCTCTAGTGGTACTACTATTAGTATGCCTGCTCTAGTGGTACTACTATTAGTATGCCTGCTCTAGTGGTACTACTATTAGTATGCATGCTCTAGTGGTACTACTATTAGTATGCCTGCTCTAGAGTACTACTATTAGTATGCCTGCTCTAGTGGTACTACTATTAGTATGCCTGCTCTAGTGGTACTACTATTAGTATGCCTGCTCTAGTAGTACTACTATTAGTATGCCTGCTCTAGTGGTACTACTATTAGTATGCCTGCTCTAGTAGTACTACTATTAGTATGCCTGCTCTAGTAGTACTACTATTAGTATGCATGCTCTAGTGGTACTATTAGTATGCCTGTTCTAGTGGTACTACTATTAGTATGCCTGCTCTAGTGGTACTACTATTAGTATGCCTGCTCTAGTAGTACTACTATTAGTATGCCTGCTCTAGTAGTACTACTATTAGTATGCATGCTCTAGTACTACTATTAGTATGCCTGCTCTAGTGGTACTACTATTAGTATGCCTGCTCTAGTGGTACTACTATTAGTATGCCTGCTCTAGTAGTACTACTATTAGTATGCCTGCTCTAGTGGTACTACTATTAGTATGCCTGCTCTAGTAGTACTACTATTAGTATGCCTGCTCTAGTGGTACTACTATTAGTATGCCTGCTCTAGTAGTACTACTATTAGTATGCATGCTCTAGTACTACTATTAGTATGCCTGCTCTAGTGGTACTACTATTAGTATGCCTGCTCTAGTAGTACTACTATTAGTATGCCTGCTCTAGTGGTACTACTATTAGTATGCCTGCTCTAGTGGTACTACTATTAGTATGCATGCTCCAGTACTACTATTAGTATGCCTGCTCTAGTGGTACTACTATTAGTATGCATGCTCCAGTAGTACTACTATTAGTATGCCTGCTCTAGTGGTACTACTATTAGTATGCCTGCTCTAGTGGTACTACTATTAGTATGCCTGCTCTAGTGGTACTACTATTAGTATGCCTGCTCTAGTGGTACTACTATTAGTATGCCTGCTCTAGTGGTACTACTATTAGTATGCCTGCTCTAGTGGTACTACTATTAGTATGCATGCTCTAGTGGTACTACTATTAGTATGCCTGCTCTAGTGGTACTACTATTAGTATGCCTGCTCTAGTAGTACTACTATTAGTATGCCTGCTCTAGTGGTACTACTATTAGTATGCCTGCTCTAGTGGTACTACTATTAGTATGCCTGCTCTAGTGGTACTACTATTAGTATGCCTGCTCTAGTGGTACTACTATTAGTATGCCTGCTCTAGTGGTACTACTATTAGTATGCCTGCTCTAGTGGTACTACTATTAGTATGCCTGCTCTAGTGGTACTACTATTAGTATGCCTGCTCTAGTGGTACTACTATTAGTATGCCTGCTCTAGTGGTACTACTATTAGTATGCCTGCTCTAGTGGTACTACTATTAGTATGCCTGCTCTAGTGGTACTACTATTAGTATGCCTGCTCTAGTGGTACTACTATTAGTATGCCTGCTCTAGTGGTACTACTATTAGTATGCCTGCTCTAGTGGTACTACTATTAGTATGCCTGCTCTAGTGGTACTACTATTAGTATGCCTGCTCTAGTGGTACTACTATTAGTATGCCTGCTCTAGTGGTACTACTATTAGTATGCCTGCTCTAGTGGTACTACTATTAGTATGCCTGCTCTAGTAGTACTACTATTAGTATGCCTGCTCTAGTGGTACTACTATTAGTATGCCTGCTCTAGTGGTACTACTATTAGTATGCCTGCTCTAGTGGTACTACTATTAGTATGCCTGCTCTAGTGGTACTACTATTAGTATGCCTGCTCTAGTGGTACTACTATTAGTATGCCTGCTCTAGTACTACTATATAGTATGCCTGCTCTAGTGGTACTACTATTAGTATGCCTGCTCTAGTGGTACTACTATTAGTATGCCTGCTCTAGTAGTACTACTATTAGTATGCCTGCTCTAGTGGTACTACTATTAGTATGCCTGCTCTAGTGGTACTACTATTAGTATGCCTGCTCTAGTGGTACTACTATTAGTATGCATGCTCCAGTACTACTATTAGTATGCCTGTTCTAGTGGTACTACTATTAGTATGCCTGCTCTAGAGGTACTACTATTAGTATGCCTGCTCTAGTAGTACTAATATTAGTATGCCTGCTCTAGTAGTACTACTATTAGTATGCTTGCTCCAATACTACTATTAGTATGCCTGCTCTAGTGGTACTACTATTAGTATGCCTGCTCTAGTGGTACTACTATTAGTATGCCTGCTCTAGTAGTACTACTATTAGTATGCCTGCTCTAGTGGT
Organism: Oncorhynchus kisutch; assembly: GCF_002021735.2. Taxonomy (NCBI): domain Eukaryota; kingdom Metazoa; phylum Chordata; class Actinopteri; order Salmoniformes; family Salmonidae; genus Oncorhynchus; species Oncorhynchus kisutch. The sequence goes on from NC_034186.2 coordinate 75,906,609, forward strand.
ACTACTATTAGTATGCATGCTCTAGTAGTACTACTATTAGTATGCCTGCTCTAGAGGTACTACTATTAGTATGCCTGCTCTAGTAGTACTACTATTAGTATGCATGCTCCAGTACTACTATTAGTATGCCTGCTCTAGTGGTACTACTATTAGTATGCCTGCTCTAGTGGTACTACTATTAGTATGCCTGCTCTAGTGGTACTACTATTAGTATGCCTGCTCTAGTGGTACTACTATTAGTATGCATGCTCCAGTACTACTATTAGTATGCCTGTTCTAGTGGTACTACTATTAGTATGCCTGCTCTAGTAGTACTACTATTAGTATGCCTGCTCTAGTGGTACTACTATTAGTATGCCTGTTCTAGTGGTACTACTATTAGTATGCCTGCTCTAGTGGTACTACTATTAGTATGCCTGCTCTAGTGGTACTACTATTAGTATGCCTGCTCTAGTGGTACTACTATTAGTATGCCTGCTCTAGTAGTACTACTATTAGTATGCCTGCTCTAGTGGTACTACTATTAGTATGCCTGCTCTAGTGGTACTACTATTAGTATGCCTGCTCTAGTGGTACTACTATTAGTATGCATGCTCCAGTACTACTATTAGTATGCCTGCTCTAGTGGTACTACTATTAGTATGCCTGCTCTAGTGGTACTACTATTAGTATGCCTGCTCTAGTAGTACTACTATTAGTATGCCTGCTCTAGTAGTACTACTATTAGTATGCTTGCTCCAATACTATTATTAGTATGCCTGCTCTAGTGGTACTACTATTAGTATGCATGCTCCAGTACTACTATTAGTATGCCTGTTCTAGTGGTACTACTATTAGTATGCCTGCTCTAGTGGTACTACTATTAGTATGCCTGCTCTAGTAGTACTACTATTAGTATGCCTGCTCTAGTAGTACTACTATTAGTATGCTTGCTCTAGTACTACTATTAGTATGCCTGCTCTAGTGGTAGTACTATTAGTATGCCTGCTCTAGTGGTACTACTATTAGTATGCCTGCTCTAGTAGTACTACTATTAGTATGCCTGCTCTAGTGGTACTACTATTAGTATGCATGCTCCAGTACTACTATTAGTATGCCTGTTCTAGTGGTACTACTATTAGTATGCCTGCTCTAGTGGTACTACTATTAGTATGCATGCTCCAGTACTACTATTAGTATGCCTGCTCTAGTAGTACTACTATTAGTATGCCTGCTCTAGTGGTACTACTATTAGTATGCCTGCTCTAGTGGTACTACTATTAGTATGCCTGCTCTAGTGGTACTACTATTAGTATGCATGCTCTAGTACTACTATTAGTATGCCTGCTCTATTGGTACTACTATTAGTATGCCTGCTCTAGTGGTACTACTATTAGTATGCCTGCTCTAGTAGTACTACTATTAGTATGCCTGCTCTAGTGGTACTACTATTAGTATGCCTGCTCTAGTGGTACTACTATTAGTATGCCTGCTCTAGTGGTACTACTATTAATATGCCTGCTCTAGTGGTACTACTATTAGTATGCCTGCTCTAGTGGTACTACTATTAGTATGCCTGCTCCAGTACTACTATTAGTATGCCTGCTCTAGTGGTACTACTATTAGTATGCCTGCTCTAGCGGTACTACTATTAGTATGCCTGCTCTAGTAGTACTACTATTAGTATGCCTGCTCTAGTGGTACTACTATTAGTATGCCTGCTCTAGTAGTACTACTATTAGTATGCCTGCTCTAGTAGTACTACTATTAGTATGCATGCTCCAGTACTACTATTAGTATGCCTGTTCTAGTGGTACTACTATTAGTATGCCTGCTCTAGTGGTACTACTATTAGTATGCCTGCTCTAGTAGTACTACTATTAGTATGCCTGCTCTAGTAGTACTACTATTAGTATGCATGCTCCAGTACTACTATTAGTATGCCTGCTCTAGTAGTACTACTATTAGTATGCCTGCTCTAGTGGTACTACTATTAGTATGCCTGCTCTAGTAGTACTACTATTAGTATGCCTGCTCTAGTGGTACTACTATTAGTATGCATGCTCTAGTAGTACTACTATTAGTATGCCTGCTCTAGAGGTACTACTATTAGTATGCCTGCTCTAGTAGTACTACTATTAGTATGCATGCTCCAGTACTACTATTAGTATGCCTGCTCTAGTGGTACTACTATTAGTATGCCTGCTCTAGTAGTAGTACTATTAGTATGCCTGCTCTAGTGGTACTACTATTAGTATGCCTGCTCTAGTGGTACTACTATTAGTATGCATGCTCTAGTACTACTATTAGTATGCCTGCTCTAGTGGTACTACTATTAGTATGCCTGCTCTAGTAGTACTACTTTTAGTATTCCTGCTCTATTGGTACTACTATTAGTATGCCTGTTCTAGTGGTACTACTATTAGTATGCCTGCTCTAGTGGTACTACTATTAGTATGCCTGCTCTAGTGGTACTACTATTAGTATGCCTGCTCTAGTGGTACTGCTATTAGTATGCCTGCTCTAGTAGTACTACTATTAGTATGCCTGCTCTAGTGGTACTACTATTAGTATGCCTGCTCTAGTGGTACTACTATTAGTATGCCTGCTCTAGTGGTACTACTATTAGTATGCATGCTCTAGTACTACTATTAGTATGCCTGCTCTAGTGGTACTACTATTAGTATGCCTGCTCTAGTGGTACTACTATTAGTATGCCTGCTCTAGTAGTACTAATATTAGTATGCCTGCTCTAGTAGTACTACTATTAGTATGCCTGCTCCAGTACTACTATTAGTATGCCTGCTCTAGTGGTACTACTATTAGTATGCCTGCTCTAGTGGTACTACTATTAGTATGCCTGCTCTAGTAGTACTACTATTAGTATGCCTGCTCTAGTGGTACTACTATTAGTATGCATGCTCTAGTACTACTATTAGTATGCCTGCTCTAGTGGTACTACTATTAGTATGCCTGCTCTAGTGGTACTACTATTAGTATGCATGCTCCAGTACTACTATTAGTATGCCTGCTCTAGTAGTACTACTATTAGTATGCCTGCTCTAGTGGTACTACTATTAGTATGCCTGCTCTAGTGGTACTACTATTAGTATGCCTGCTCTAGTGGTACTACTATTAGTATGCATGCTCAAGTACTACTATTAGTATGCCTGTTCTATTGGTACTACTATTAGTATGCCTGCTCTAGTGGTACTACTATTAGTATGCCTGCTCTAGTAGTACTACTATTAGTATGCCTGCTCTAGTGGTACTACTATTAGTATGCCTGCTCTAGTGGTACTACTATTAGTATGCCTGCTCTAGTGGTACTACTATTAGTATGCCTGCTCTAGTGGTACTACTATTAGTATGCATGCTCTAGTGGTACTACTATTAGTATGCATGCTCCAGTACTACTATTAGTATGCCTGCTCTAGTGGTACTAGTATTAGTATGCCTGCTCTAGCGGTACTACTATTAGTATGCCTGCTCTAGTAGTACTGCTATTAGTATGCCTGCTCTAGTGGTACTACTATTAGTATGCCTGCTCTAGTAGTACTACTATTAGTATGCCTGCTCTAGTAGTACTACTATTAGTATGCATGCTCCAGTACTACTATTAGTATGCCTGCTCTAGTGGTACTACTATTAGTATGCCTGCTCTAGTGGTACTACTATTAGTATGCCTGCTCTAGTAGTACTACTATTAGTATGCCTGCTCTAGTAGTACTACTATTAGTATGCATGCTCCAGTACTACTATTAGTATGCCTGCTCTAGTAGTACTACTATTAGTATGCCTGCTCTAGTGGTACTACTATTAGTATGCCTGCTCTAGTAGTACTACTATTAGTATGCCTGCTCTAGAGGTACTACTATTAGTATGCATGCTCTAGTAGTACTACTATTAGTATGCCTGCTCTAGTGGTACTACTATTAGTATGCCTGCTCTAGTAGTACTACTATTAGTATGCATGCTCCAGTACTACTATTAGTATGCCTGCTCTAGTGGTACTACTATTAGTATGCCTGCTCTAGTAGTACTACTATTAGTATGCCTGCTCTAGTGGTACTACTATTAGTATGCCTGCTCTAGTGGTACTACTATTAGTATGCATGCTCCAGTACTACTATTAGTATGCCTGCTCTAGTGGTACTACTATTAGTATGCCTGCTCTAGTAGTACTACTATTAGTATGCCTGCTCTAGTGGTACTACTATTAGTATGCCTGCTCTAGTGGTACTACTATTAGTATGCCTGCTCTAGTGGTACTACTATTAGTATGCCTGCTCTAGTAGTACTACTATTAGTATGCCTGCTCTAGTGGTACTACTATTAGTATGCCTGCTCTAGTGGTACTACTATTAGTATGCCTGCTCTAGTGGTACTACTATTAGTATGCCTGCTCTAGTAGTACTACTATTAGTATGCCTGCTCTAGTGGTACTACTATTAGTATGCCTGCTCTAGTGGTACTACTATTAGTATGCCTGCTCTAGTGGTACTACTATTAGTATGCCTGCTCTAGTAGTACTACTATTAGTATGCCTGCTCTAGTGGTACTACTATTAGTATGCCTGCTCTAGTAGTACTACTATTAGTATGCCTGCTCTAGTAGTACTACTATTAGTATGCCTGCTCTAGTACTACTATTAGTATGCCTGCTCTAGTGGTACTACTATTAGTATGCATGCTCTAGTACTACTATTAGTATGCCTGCTCTAGTGGTACTACTATTAGTATGCCTGCTCTAGTGGTACTACTATTAGTATGCCTGCTCTAGTGGTACTACTATTAGTATGCCTGCTCTAGTAGTACTACTATTAGTATGCCTGCTCTAGTGGTACTACTATTAGTATGCCTGCTCTAGTGGTACTACTATTAGTATGCATGCTCTAGTACTACTATTAGTATGCCTGCTCTAGTGGTACTACTATTAGTATGCCTGCTCTAGTGGTACTACTATTAGTATGCCTGCTCTAGTGGTACTACTATTAGTATGCCTGCTCTAGTGGTACTACTATTAGTATGCCTGCTCTAGTAGTACTACTATTAGTATGCCTGCTCTAGTGGTACTACTATTAGTATGCCTGCTCTAGTAGTACTACTATTAGTATGCCTGCTCTAGTAGTACTACTATTAGTATGCCTGCTCTAGTGGTACTACTATTAGTATGCCTGCTCTAGTAGTACTACTATTAGTATGCCTGCTCTAGTAGTACTACTATTAGTATGCCTGCTCTAGTACTACTATTAGTATGCCTGCTCTAGTGGTACTACTATTAGTATGCCTGCTCTAGTGGTACTACTATTAGTATGCCTGCTCTAGTAGTACTACTATTAGTATGCCTGCTCTAGTGGTACTACTATTAGTATGCATGCTCCAGTACTACTATTAGTATGCCTGCTCTAGTGGTACTACTATTAGTATGCCTGCTCTAGTGGTACTACTATTAGTATGCCTGCTCTAGTACTACTATTAGTATGCCTGCTCTAGTAGTACTACTATTAGTATGCCTGCTCTAGTGGTACTACTATTAGTATGCCTGCTCTAGTGGTACTACTATTAGTATGCCTGCTCTAGTGGTACTACTATTAGTATGCATGCTCCATTACTACTATTAGTATGCCTGCTCTAGTGGTACTACTATTAGTATGCCTGCTCTAGTGGTACTACTATTAGTATGCCTGCTCTAGTGGTACTACTATTAGTATGCCTGCTCTAGTAGTACTACTATTAGTATGCCTGCTCTAGTGGTACTACTATTAGTATGCCTGCTCTAGTGGTACTACTATTAGTATGCCTGCTCTAGTACTACTATTAGTATGCCTGCTCTAGTGGTACTACTATTAGTATGCCTGCTCTAGTGGTACTACTATTAGTATGCCTGCTCTAGTGGTACTACTATTAGTATGCCTGCTCTAGTGGTACTACTATTAGTATGCCTGCTCTAGTAGTACTACTATTAGTATGCCTGCTCTAGTGGTACTACTATTAGTATGCCTGCTCTAGTAGTACTACTATTAGTATGCCTGCTCTAGTAGTACTACTATTAGTATGCCTGCTCTAGTGGTACTACTATTAGTATGCCTGCTCTAGTAGTACTACTATTAGTATGCCTGCTCTAGTAGTACTACTATTAGTATGCTGCTCTAGTACTACTATTAGTATGCCTGCTCTAGTGGTACTACTATTAGTATGCCTGCTCTAGTGGTACTACTATTAGTATGCCTGCTCTAGTAGTACTACTATTAGTATGCCTGCTCTAGTGGTACTACTATTAGTATGCATGCTCCAGTACTACTATTAGTATGCCTGCTCTAGTGGTACTACTATTAGTATGCCTGCTCTAGTGGTACTACTATTAGTATGCCTGCTCTAGTACTACTATTAGTATGCCTGCTCTAGTAGTACTACTATTAGTATGCCTGCTCTAGTGGTACTACTATTAGTATGCCTGCTCTAGTGGTACTACTATTAGTATGCCTGCTCTAGTGGTACTACTATTAGTATGCATGCTCCAGTACTACTATTAGTATGCCTGTTCTAGTGGTACTACTATTAGTATGCCTGCTCTAGTGGTACTACTATTAGTATGCCTGCTCTAGTAGTACTACTATTAGTATGCCTGCTCTAGTAGTACTACTATTAGTATGCCTGCTCTAGTGGTACTACTATTAGTATGCATGCTCTAGTACTACTATTAGTATGCCTGCTCTAGTAGTACTACTATTAGTATGCCTGCTCTAGTGGTACTACTATTAGTATGCCTGCTCTAGTGGTACTACTATTAGTATGCCTGCTCTAGTGGTACTACTATTAGTATGCATGCTCTAGTACTACTATTAGTATGCCTGTTCTAGTGGTACTACTATTAGTATGCATGCTCCAGTACTACTATTAGTATGCCTGTTCTAGTGGTACTACTATTAGTATGCCTGCTCTAGTGGTACTACTATTAGTATGCCTGCTCTAGTGGTACTACTATTAGTATGCCTGATCTAGTAGTACTACTATTAGTATGCCTGCTCTAGTGGTACTACTATTAGTATGCCTGCTCTAGTGGTACTACTATTAGTATGCCTGCTCTAGTGGTACTACTATTAGTATGCATGCTCTAGTGGTACTACTATTAGTATGCATGCTCCAGTACTACTATTAGTATGCCTGCTCTAGTGGTACTAGTATTAGTATGCCTGCTCTAGCGGTACTACTATTAGTATGCCTGCTCTAGTAGTACTGCTATTAGTATGCCTGATCTAGTAGTACTACTATTAGTATGCATGCTCCAGTACTACTATTAGTATGCCTGTTCTAGTAGTACTACTATTAGTATGCCTGATCTAGTAGTACTACTATTAGTATGCATGCTCCAGTACTACTATTAGTATGCCTGTTCTAGTGGTACTACTATTAGTATGCCTGCTCTAGTGGTACTACTATTAGTATGCATGCTCTAGTAGTACGACTATTAGTATGCCTGATCTAGTAGTACTACTATTAGTATGCATGCTCCAGTACTACTATTAGTATGCCTGTTCTAGTAGTACTACTATTAGTATGCCTGCTCTAGTGGTACTACTATTAGTATGCCTGCTCTAGTAGTACTACTATTAGTATGCCTGCTCTAGAGGTACTACTATTAGTATGCATGCTCTAGTAGTACTACTATTAGTATGCCTGCTCTAGAGGTACTACTATTAGTATGCCTGCTCTAGTAGTACTACTATTAGTATGCATGCTCCAGTACTACTATTAGTATGCCTGTTCTAGTGGTAATACTATTAGTATGCCTGCTCTAGTGGTACTACTATTAGTATGCATGCTCCAGTACTACTATTAGTATGCCTGCTCTAGTAGTACTACTATTAGTATGCCTGCTCTAGTGGTACTACTATTAGTATGCCTGCTCTAGTGGTACTACTATTAGTATGCATGCTCCAGTACTGCTATTAGTATGCCTGCTCTAGTGGTACTACTATTAGTATGCCTGTTCTAGTGGTACTACTATTAGTATGCCTGCTCTAGTGGTACTACTATTAGTATGCCTGCTCTAGTCGTACTACTATTAGTATGCCTGCTCTAGTGGTACTACTATTAGTATGCCTGCTCTAGTAGTACTACTATTAGTATGCCTGCTCTAGTGGTACTACTATTAGTATGCCTGCTCTAGTGGTACTACTATTAGTATGCCTGCTCTAGTTGTACTACTATTAGTATGCCTGCTCTAGTGGTACTACTATTAGTATGCCTGCTCTAGTAGTACTACTATTAGTATGCCTGATCTAGTAGTACTACTATTAGTATGCATGCTCCAGTACTACTATTAGTATGCCTGTTCTAGTGGTACTACTATTAGTATGCCTGCTCTAGTAGTACTACTATTAGTATGCCTGCTCTAGTGGTACTACTATTAGTATGCATGCTCCAGTACTACTATTAGTATGCCTGTTCTAGTGGTACTACTATTAGTATGCCTGCTCTAGTGGTACTACTATTAGTATGCCTGCTCTAGTGGTACTACTATTAGTATGCCTGATCTAGTAGTACTACTATTAGTATGCCTGCTCTAGTGGTACTACTATTAGTATGCATGCTCTAGTGGTACTACTATTAGTATGCATGCTCCAGTACTACTATTAGTATGCCTGCTCTAGTGGTACTAGTATTAGTATGCCTGCTCTAGTGGTACTACTATTAGTATGCCTGCTCTAGTAGTACTACTATTAGTATGCCTGCTCTAGTGGTACTACTATTAGTATGCCTGCTCTAGTAGTACTACTATTAGTATGCCTGCTCTAGTAGTACTACTATTAGTATGCATGCTCCAGTACTACTATTAGTATGCCTGTTCTAGTGGTACTACTATTAGTATGCCTGCTCTAGTGGTACTACTATTAGTATGCATGCTCTAGTAGTACGACTATTAGTATGCCTGATCTAGTAGTACTACTATTAGTATGCATGCTCCAGTACTACTATTAGTATGCCTGTTCTAGTGGTACTACTATTAGTATGCCTGCTCTAGTGGTACTACTATTAGTATGCATGCTCTAGTCGTACTACTATTAGTATGCCTGTTCTAGTGGTACTACTATTAGTATACCTGCTCTAGTGGTACTACTATTAGTATGCCTGCTCTAGTGGTACTACTATTAGTATGCATGCTCCAGTACTACTATTAGTATGCCTGTTCTAGTGGTACTACTATTAGTATGCCTGCTCTAGTAGTACTACTATTAGTATGCCTGCTCTAGTGGTACTACTATTAGTATGCATGCTCCAGTACTACTATTAGTATGCCTGTTCTAGTGGTACTACTATTAGTATGCCTGCTCTAGTGGTACTACTATTAGTATGCCTGCTCTAGTGGTACTACTATTAGTATGCCTGATCTAGTAGTACTACTATTAGTATGCCTGCTCTAGTGGTACTACTATTAGTATGCATGCTCCAGTACTACTATTAGTATGCCTGTTCTATTGGTACTACTATTAGTATGCCTGCTCTAGTGGTACTACTATTAGTATGCATGCTCTAGTAGTACTACTATTAGTATGCCTGCTCTAGTAGTACTACTATTAGTATGCCTGCTCTAGTGGTACTACTATTAGTATGCATGCTCTAGTACTACTATTAGTATGCCTGCTCTAGTAGTACTACTATTAGTATGCCTGCTCTAGTGGTACTACTATTAGTATGCCTGCTCTAGTGGTACTACTATTAGTATGCCTGCTCTAGTGGTACTACTATTAGTATGCCTGCTCTAGTACTACTATTAGTATGCCTGCTCTAGTGGTACTACTATTAGTATGCATGCTCCAGTACTACTATTAGTATGCCTGCTCTAGTGGTACTACTATTAGTATGCCTGCTCTAGTGGTACTACTATTAGTATGCCTGCTCTAGTGGTACTACTATTAGTATGCCTGATCTAGTAGTACTACTATTAGTATGCCTGCTCTAGTGGTACTACTATTAGTATGCCTGCTCTAGTGGTACTACTATTAGTATGCCTGCTCTAGTGGTACTACTATTAGTATGCCTGCTCTAGTGGTACTACTATTAGTATGCATGCTCCAGTACTACTATTAGTATGCCTGCTCTAGTGGTACTACTATTAGTATGCCTGCTCTAGTGGTACTACTATTAGTATGCCTGCTCTAGTAGTACTACTATTAGTATGCCTGCTCTAGTAGTACTACTATTAGTATGCATGCTCTAGTACTACTATTAGTATGCCTGCTCTAGTAGTACTACTATTAGTATGCCTGCTCTAGTAGTACTACTATTAGTATGCATGCTCCAGTACTACTATTAGTATGCCTGCTCTAGTGGTACTACTATTAGTATGCCTGCTCTAGTGGTACTACTATTAGTATGCCTGCTCTAGTAGTACTACTATTAGTATGCCTGCTCTAGTAGTACTACTATTAGTATGCATGCTCCAGTACTACTATTAGTATGCCTGCTCTAGTAGTACTACTATTAGTATGCCTGCTCTAGTGGTACTACTATTAGTATGCCTGCTCTAGTAGTACTACTATTAGTATGCCTGCTCTAGTGGTACTACTATTAGTATGCCTGCTCTAGTAGTACTACTATTAGTATGCCTGCTCTAGTAGTACTACTATTAGTATGCATGCTCCAGTACTACTATTAGTATGCCTGTTCTAGTGGTAATACTATTAGTATGCCTGCTCTAGTGGTACTACTATTAGTATGCATGCTCTAGTACTACTATTAGTATGCCTGCTCTAGTAGTACTACTATTAGTATGCCTGCTCTAGTGGTACTACTATTAGTATGCCTGCTCTAGTGGTACTACTATTAGTATGCATGCTCTAGTACTGCTATTAGTATGCCTGCTCTAGTGGTACTACTATTAGTATGCCTGCTCTAGTGGTACTACTATTAGTATGCCTGCTCTAGTGGTACTACTATTAGTATGCCTGCTCTAGTCGTACTACTATTAGTATGCCTGCTCTAGTGGTACTACTATTAGTATGCCTGCTCTAGTAGTACTACTATTAGTATGCCTGCTCTAGTGGTACTACTATTAGTATGCCTGCTCTAGTGGTACTACTATTAGTATGCCTGCTCTAGTTGTACTACTATTAGTATGCCTGCTCTAGTGGTACTACTATTAGTATGCCTGCTCTAGTAGTACTACTATTAGTATGCCTGCTCTAGTAGTACTACTATTAGTATGCCTGCTCTAGTACTACTATTAGTATGCCTGCTCTAGTGGTACTACTATTAGTATGCCTGCTCTAGTGGTACTACTATTAGTATGCCTGCTCTAGTGGTACTACTATTAGTATGCCTGCTCTAGTACTACTATTAGTATGCCTGCTCTAGTGGTACTACTATTAGTATGCCTGCTCTAGTGGTACTACTATTAGTATGCCTGCTCTAGTAGTACTACTATTAGTATGCCTGCTCTAGTGGTACTACTATTAGTATGCCTGCTCTAGTAGTACTACTATTAGTATGCCTGCTCTAGTAGTACTACTATTAGTATGCATGCTCCAGTACTACTATTAGTATGCCTGTTCTAGTGGTACTACTATTAGTATGCCTGCTCTAGTGGTACTACTATTAGTATGCATGCTCTAGTAGTACTACTATTAGTATGCCTGCTCTAGTAGTACTACTATTAGTATGCATGCTCCAGTACTACTATTAGTATGCCTGTTCTAGTGGTACTACTATTAGTATGCCTGCTCTAGTGGTACTACTATTAGTATGCATGCTCTAGTCGTACTACTATTAGTATGCCTGCTCTAGTACTACTATTAGTATGCCTGCTCTAGTGGTACTACTATTAGTATGCCTGCTCTAGTGGTACTACTATTAGTATGCATGCTCCAGTACTACTATTAGTATGCCTGTTCTAGTGGTACTACTATTAGTATGCCTGCTCTAGTAGTACTACTATTAGTATGCCTGCTCTAGTGGTACTACTATTAGTATGCATGCTCCAGTACTACTATTAGTATGCCTGTTCTAGTGGTACTACTATTAGTATGCCTGCTCTAGTGGTACTACTATTAGTATGCCTGCTCTAGTGGTACTACTATTAGTATGCCTGCTCTAGTAGTACTACTATTAGTATGCCTGCTCTAGTGGTACTACTATTAGTATGCCTGCTCTAGTGGTACTACTATTAGTATGCCTGCTCTAGTTGTACTACTATTAGTATGCCTGCTCTAGTGGTACTACTATTAGTATGCCTGCTCTAGTGGTACTACTATTAGTATGCCTGCTCTAGTAGTACTACTATTAGTATGCCTGCTCTAGTGGTACTACTATTAGTATGCCTGCTCTAGTGGTACTACTATTAGTATGCCTGCTCTAGTAGTACTACTATTAGTATGCCTGCTCTAGTGGTACTACTATTAGTATGCCTGCTCTAGTAGTACTACTATTAGTATGCCTGCTCTAGTAGTACTACTATTAGTATGCCTGCTCTAGTAGTACTACTATTAGTATGCATGCTCCAGTACTACTATTAGTATGCCTGTTCTAGTGGTACTACTATTAGTATGCCTGCTCTAGTGGTACTACTATTAGTATGCATGCTCCAGTACTACTATTAGTATGCCTGCTCTAGTGGTACTACTATTAGTATGCCTGTTCTAGTGGTACTACTATTAGTATGCCTGCTCTAGTGGTACTACTATTAGTATTCCTGCTCTAGTAGTACTACTATTAGTATGCCTGCTCTAGTAGTACTACTATTAGTATGCCTGCTCTAGAGGTACTACTATTAGTATGCATGCTCTAGTACTACTATTAGTATGCCTGTTCTAGTGGTACTACTATTAGTATGCCTGCTCTAGTGGTACTACTATTAGTATGCCTGCTCTAGTAGTACTACTATTAGTATGCCTGCTCTAGTAGTACTACTATTAGTATGCATGCTCCAGTACTACTATTAGTATGCCTGTTCTAGTGGTACTACTATTAGTATGCCTGCTCTAGTGGTACTACTATTAGTATGCATGCTCTAGTGTACTACTATTAGTATGCCTGCTCTAGTGGTACTACTATTAGTATGCCTGCTCTAGTGGTACTACTATTAGTATGCCTGCTCTAGTGGTACTACTATTAGTATGCATGCTCCAGTACTACTATTAGTATGCCTGTTCTAGTGGTACTACTATTAGTATGCCTGCTCTAGTAGTACTACTATTAGTATGCCTGCTCTAGTGGTACTACTATTAGTATGCATGCTCCAGTACTACTATTAGTATGCCTGTTCTAGTGGTACTACTATTAGTATGCCTGCTCTAGTGGTACTACTATTAGTATGCCTGCTCTAGTGGTACTACTATTAGTATGCCTGCTCTAGTGGTACTACTATTAGTATGCCTGCTCTAGTGGTACTACTATTAGTATGCCTGCTCTAGTAGTACTACTATTAGTATGCCTGCTCTAGTGGTACTACTATTAGTATGCCTGCTCTAGTAGTACTACTATTAGTATGCCTGCTCTAGTAGTACTACTATTAGTATGCCTGCTCTAGTAGTACTACTATTAGTATGCCTGCTCTAGTACTACTATTAGTATGCCTGCTCTAGTGGTACTACTATTAGTATGCCTGCTCTAGTGGTACTACTATTAGTATGCCTGCTCTAGTACTACTATTAGTATGCCTGCTCTAGTGGTACTACTATTAGTATGCCTGCTCTAGTACTACTATTAGTATGCCTGCTCTAGTGGTACTACTATTAGTATGCCTGCTCTAGTGGTACTACTATTAGTATGCCTGCTCTAGTAGTACTACTATTAGTATGCCTGCTCTAGTGGTACTACTATTAGTATGCCTGCTCTAGTGGTACTACTATTAGTATGCCTGCTCTAGTACTACTATTAGTATGCCTGCTCTAGTGGTACTACTATTAGTATGCCTGCTCTAGTGGTACTACTATTAGTATGCCTGCTCTAGTGGTACTACTATTAGTATGCCTGCTCTAGTGGTACTACTATTAGTATGCCTGCTCTAGTGGTACTACTATTAGTATGCCTGCTCTAGTAGTACTACTATTAGTATGCCTGCTCTAGTGGTACTACTATTAGTATGCCTGCTCTAGTGGTACTACTATTAGTATGCCTGCTCTAGTGGTACTACTATTAGTATGCCTGCTCTAGTGGTACTACTATTAGTATGCCTGCTCTAGTAGTACTACTATTAGTATGCCTGCTCTAGTAGTACTACTATTAGTATGCCTGCTCTAGTACTACTATTAGTATGCCTGCTCTAGTGGTACTACTATTAGTATGCCTGCTCTAGTAGTACTACTATTAGTATGCCTGCTCTAGTGGTACTACTATTAGTATGCATGCTCCAGTACTACTATTAGTATGCCTGCTCTAGTGGTACTACTATTAGTATGCCTGCTCTAGTGGTACTACTATTAGTATGCCTGCTCTAGTGGTACTACTATTAGTATGCCTGCTCTAGTAGTACTACTATTAGTATGCCTGCTCTAGTGGTACTACTATTAGTATGCCTGCTCTAGTGGTACTACTATTAGTATGCCTGCTCTAGTACTACTATTAGTATGCCTGCTCTAGTGGTACTACTATTAGTATGCCTGCTCTAGTGGTACTACTATTAGTATGCCTGCTCTAGTAGTACTACTATTAGTATGCCTGCTCTAGTGGTACTACTATTAGTATGCCTGCTCTAGTAGTACTACTATTAGTATGCCTGCTCTAGTGGTACTACTATTAGTATGCCTGCTCTAGTAGTACTACTATTAGTATGCCTGCTCTAGTGGTACTACTATTAGTATGCCTGCTCTAGTGGTACTACTATTAGTATGCCTGCTCTAGTAGTACTACTATTAGTATGCCTGCTCTAGTAGTACTACTATTAGTATGCTGCTCTAGTACTACTATTAGTATGCCTGCTCTAGTGGTACTACTATTAGTATGCCTGCTCTAGTGGTACTACTATTAGTATGCCTGCTCTAGTGGTACTACTATTAGTATGCCTGCTCTAGTACTACTATTAGTATGCCTGCTCTAGTGGTACTACTATTAGTATGCCTGCTCTAGTGGTACTACTATTAGTATGCCTGCTCTAGTGGTACTACTATTAGTATGCCTGCTCTAGTGGTACTACTATTAATATGCCTGCTCTAGTGGTACTACTATTAGTATGCCTGCTCTAGTGGTACTACTATTAGTATGCATGCTCCAGTACTACTATTAGTATGCCTGCTCTAGTGGTACTACTATTAGTATGCCTGCTCTAGTGGTACTACTATTAGTATGCCTGCTCTAGTGGTACTACTATTAGTATGCCTGCTCTAGTAGTACTACTATTAGTATGCCTGCTCTAGTGGTACTACTATTAGTATGCCTGCTCTAGTAGTACTACTATTAGTATGCCTGCTCTAGTACTACTATTAGTATGCCTGCTCTAGTGGTACTACTATTAGTATGCCTGCTCTAGTGGTACTACTATTAGTATGCCTGCTCTAGTAGTACTACTATTAGTATGCCTGCTCTAGTAGTACTACTATTAGTATGCATGCTCCAGTACTACTATTAGTATGCCTGCTCTAGTGGTACTACTATTAGTATGCCTGCTCTAGTGGTACTACTATTAGTATGCCTGCTCTAGTGGTACTACTATTAGTATGCCTGCTCTAGTGGTACTACTATTAGTATGCCTGCTCTAGTGGTACTACTATTAGTATGCCTGCTCTAGTGGTACTACTATTAGTATGCATGCTCCAGTACTACTATTAGTATGCCTGCTCTAGTGGTACTACTATTAGTATGCCTGCTCTAGTGGTACTACTATTAGTATGCCTGCTCTAGTGGTACTACTATTAGTATGCCTGCTCTAGTGGTACTACTATTAGTATGCCTGCTCTAGTGGTACTACTATTAGTATGCCTGCTCTAGTGGTACTACTATTAGTATGCCTGCTCTAGTACTACTATTAGTATGCCTGCTCTAGTGGTACTACTATTAGTATGCCTGCTCTAGTGGTACTACTATTAGTATGCCTGCTCTAGTGGTACTACTATTAGTATGCCTGCTCTAGTACTACTATTAGTATGCCTGCTCTAGTGGTACTACTATTAGTATGCCTGCTCTAGTGGTACTACTATTAGTATGCCTGCTCTAGTGGTACTACTATTAGTATGCCTGCTCTAGTAGTACTACTATTAGTATGCCTGCTCTAGTGGTACTACTATTAGTATGCCTGCTCTAGTACTACTATTAGTATGCCTGCTCTAGTGGTACTACTATTAGTATGCCTGCTCTAGTGGTACTACTATTAGTATGCCTGCTCTAGTAGTACTACTATTAGTATGCCTGCTCTAGTAGTACTACTATTAGTATGCCTGCTCTAGTGGTACTACTATTAGTATGCCTGCTCTAGTACTACTATTAGTATGCCTGCTCTAGTAGTACTACTATTAGTATGCCTGCTCTAGTGGTACTACTATTAGTATGCCTGCTCTAGTGGTACTACTATTAGTATGCCTGCTCTAGTGGTACTACTATTAGTATGCATGCTCCAGTACTACTATTAGTATGCCTGTTCTAGTGGTACTACTATTAGTATGCCTGCTCTAGTGGTACTACTATTAGTATGCCTGCTCTAGTGGTACTACTATTAGTATGCCTGCTCTAGTAGTACTACTATTAGTATGCCTGCTCTAGTGGTACTACTATTAGTATGCCTGCTCTAGTGGTACTACTATTAGTATGCCTGCTCTAGTGGTACTACTATTAGTATGCCTGCTCTAGTGGTACTACTATTAGTATGCATGCTCCAGTACTACTATTAGTATGCCTGCTCTAGTGGTACTACTATTAGTATGCCTGCTCTAGCGGTACTACTATTAGTATGCCTGCTCTAGTAGTACTACTATTAGTATGCCTGCTCTAGTGGTACTACTATTAGTATGCCTGCTCTAGTACTACTATTAGTATGCCTGCTCTAGTAGTACTACTATTAGTATGCCTGCTCTAGTAGTACTACTATTAGTATGCATGCTCCAGTACTACTATTAGTATGCCTGCTCTAGTGGTACTACTATTAGTATGCCTGCTCTAGTGGTACTACTATTAGTATGCATGCTCTAGTAGTACTACTATTAGTATGCCTGCTCTAGTGGTACTACTATTAGTATGCTGCTCTAGTACTACTATTAGTATGCCTGCTCTAGTAGTACTACTATTAGTATGCCTGCTCTAGTGGTACTACTATTAGTATGCCTGCTCTAGTAGTACTACTATTAGTATGCCTGCTCTAGTGGTACTACTATTAGTATGCCTGCTCTAGTAGTACTACTATTAGTATGCCTGCTCTAGTGGTACTACTATTAGTATGCCTGCTCTAGTAGTACTACTATTAGTATGCCTGCTCTAGTACTACTATTAGTATGCCTGCTCTAGTGGTACTACTATTAGTATGCCTGCTCTAGTGGTACTACTATTAGTATGCATGCTCTAGTACTACTATTAGTATGCCTGCTCTAGTAGTACTACTATTAGTATGCCTGCTCTAGTGGTACTACTATTAGTATGCCTGCTCTAGTGGTACTACTATTAGTATGCATGCTCAGTACTACTATTAGTATGCCTGCTCTAGTGGTACTACTATTAGTATGCCTGCTCTAGTGGTACTACTATTAGTATGCCTGCTCTAGTGGTACTACTATTAGTATGCCTGCTCTAGTGGTACTACTATTAGTATGCCTGCTCTAGTGGTACTACTATTAGTATGCCTGCTCTAGTAGTACTACTATTAGTATGCCTGCTCTAGTGGTACTACTATTAGTATGCCTGCTCTAGTGGTACTACTATTAGTATGCCTGCTCTAGTGTACTACTATTAGTATGCCTGCTCTAGTGGTACTACTATTAGTATGCCTGCTCTAGTGGTACTACTATTAGTATGCCTGCTCTAGTAGTACTACTATTAGTATGCCTGCTCTAGTAGTACTACTATTAGTATGCATGCTCTAGTACTACTATTAGTATGCCTGCTCTAGTAGTACTACTATTAGTATGCCTGCTCTAGTAGTACAAGTATTAGTATGCATGCTCCAGTACTACTATTAGTATGCCTGTTCTAGTGGTACTACTATTAGTATGCCTGCTCTAGTGGTACTACTATTAGTATGCCTGCTCTAGTAGTACTACTATTAGTATGCCTGCTCTAGTAGTACTACTATTAGTATGCATGCTCCAGTACTACTATTAGTATGCCTGTTCTAGTAGTACTACTATTAGTATGCCTGCTCTAGTGGTACTACTATTAGTATGCCTGCTCTAGTAGTACTACTATTAGTATGCCTGCTCTAGAGGTACTACTATTAGTATGCATGCTCTAGTAGTACTACTATTAGTATGCCTGCTCTAGTGGTACTACTATTAGTATGCCTGCTCTAGTAGTACTACTATTAGTATGCATGCTCCAGTACTACTATTAGTATGCCTGTTCTAGTGGTAATACTATTAGTATGCCTGCTCTAGTGGTACTACTATTAGTATGCATGCTCCAGTACTACTATTAGTATGCCTGCTCTAGTAGTACTACTATTAGTATGCCTGCTCTAGTGGTACTACTATTAGTATGCCTGCTCTAGTGGTACTACTATTAGTATGCATGCTCAGTACTACTATTAGTATGCCTGCTCTAGTGGTACTACTATTAGTATGCCTGCTCTAGTGGTACTACTATTAGTATGCCTGCTCTAGTGGTACTACTATTAGTATGCCTGCTCTAGTGGTACTACTATTAGTATGCCTGCTCTAGTGGTACTACTATTAGTATGCCTGCTCTAGTAGTACTACTATTAGTATGCCTGCTCTAGTGGTACTACTATTAGTATGCCTGCTCTAGTGGTACTACTATTAGTATGCCTGCTCTAGTGTACTACTATTAGTATGCCTGCTCTAGTGGTACTACTATTAGTATGCCTGCTCTAGTAGTACTACTATTAGTATGCCTGCTCTAGTAGTACTACTATTAGTATGCATGCTCCAGTACTACTATTAGTATGCCTGTCTAGTGGTACTACTATTAGTATGCCTGCTCTAGTAGTACTACTATTAGTATGCCTGCTCTAGTGGTACTACTATTAGTATGCATGCTCCAGTACTACTATTAGTATGCCTGTTCTAGTGGTACTACTATTAGTATGCCTGCTCTAGTGGTACTACTATTAGTATGCCTGCTCTAGTGGTACTACTATTAGTATGCCTGATCTAGTAGTACTACTATTAGTATGCCTGCTCTAGTGGTACTACTATTAGTATGCCTGCTCTAGTGGTACTACTATTAGTATGCCTGCTCAGTACTACTATTAGTATGCCTGCTCTAGTGGTACTACTATTAGTATGCCTGCTCTAGTGGTACTACTATTAGTATGCCTGCTCTAGTAGTACTACTATTAGTATGCCTGCTCTAGTGGTACTACTATTAGTATGCCTGCTCTAGTAGTACTACTATTAGTATGCATGCTCCAGTACTACTATTAGTATGCCTGTTCTAGTGGTACTACTATTAGTATGCCTGCTCTAGTGGTACTACTATTAGTATGCATGCTCTAGTAGTACTACTATTAGTATGCCTGCTCTAGTAGTACTACTATTAGTATGCATGCTCAGTACTACTATTAGTATGCCTGCTCTAGTGGTACTACTATTAGTATGCCTGCTCTAGTGGTACTACTATTAGTATGCATGCTCTAGTGGTACTACTATTAGTATGCCTGCTCTAGTGGTACTACTATTAGTATGCCTGCTCTAGTGGTACTACTATTAGTATGCCTGCTCTAGTGGTACTACTATTAGTATGCATGCTCCAGTACTACTATTAGTATGCCTGCTCTAGTGGTACTACTATTAGTATGCCTGCTCTAGTAGTACTACTATTAGTATGCCTGCTCTAGTGGTACTACTATTAGTATGCATGCTCTAGTACTACTATTAGTATGCCTGCTCTAGTGGTACTACTATTAGTATGCCTGCTCTAGTGGTACTACTATTAGTATGCCTGCTCTAGTGGTACTACTATTAGTATGCCTGCTCTAGTAGTACTACTATTAGTATGCCTGCTCTAGTGGTACTACTATTAGTATGCCTGCTCTAGTGGTACTACTATTAGTATGCCTGCTCTAGTGGTACTACTATTAGTATGCCTGCTCTAGTGGTACTACTATTAGTATGCCTGCTCTAGTGGTACTACTATTAGTATGCCTGCTCTAGTAGTACTACTATTAGTATGCCTGCTCTAGTGGTACTACTATTAGTATGCCTGCTCTAGTAGTACTACTATTAGTATGCCTGCTCTAGTGGTACTACTATTAGTATGCCTGCTCTAGTGGTACTACTATTAGTATGCATGCTCTAGTACTACTATTAGTATGCCTGCTCTAGTGGTACTACTATTAGTATGCCTGCTCTAGTGGTACTACTATTAGTATGCATGCTCTAGTACTACTATTAGTATGCCTGCTCTAGTAGTACTACTATTAGTATGCCTGCTCTAGTGGTACTACTATTAGTATGCCTGCTCTAGTGGTACTACTATTAGTATGCCTGCTCTAGTACTACTATTAGTATGCCTGCTCTAGTGGTACTACTATTAGTATGCCTGCTCTAGTGGTACTACTATTAGTATGCCTGCTCTAGTGGTACTACTATTAGTATGCCTGCTCTAGTAGTACTACTATTAGTATGCCTGCTCTAGTGGTACTACTATTAGTATGCCTGCTCTAGTAGTACTACTATTAGTATGCCTGCTCTAGTGGTACTACTATTAGTATGCCTGCTCTAGTGGTACTACTATTAGTATGCCTGCTCTAGTGGTACTACTATTAGTATGCCTGCTCTAGTGGTACTACTATTAGTATGCCTGCTCTAGTAGTACTACTATTAGTATGCCTGCTCTAGTGGTACTACTATTAGTATGCATGCTCTAGTACTACTATTAGTATGCCTGCTCTAGTGGTACTACTATTAGTATGCCTGCTCTAGTGGTACTACTATTAGTATGCCTGCTCTAGTGGTACTACTATTAGTATGCCTGCTCTAGTAGTACTACTATTAGTATGCCTGCTCTAGTGGTACTACTATTAGTATGCCTGCTCTAGTGGTACTACTATTAGTATGCCTGCTCTAGTACTACTATTAGTATGCCTGCTCTAGTGGTACTACTATTAGTATGCCTGCTCTAGTGGTACTACTATTAGTATGCCTGCTCTAGTAGTACTACTATTAGTATGCCTGCTCTAGTGGTACTACTATTAGTATGCCTGCTCTAGTAGTACTACTATTAGTATGCATGCTCCAGTACTACTATTAGTATGCCTGCTCTAGTGGTACTACTATTAGTATGCCTGCTCTAGTGGTACTACTATTAGTATGCCTGCTCTAGTAGTACTACTATTAGTATGCCTGCTCTAGTAGTACTACTATTAGTATGCATGCTCCAGTACTACTATTAGTATGCCTGTTCTAGTGGTACTACTATTAGTATGCCTGCTCTAGTGGTACTACTATTAGTATGCTGCTCTAGTCGTACTACTATTAGTATGCCTGCTCTAGTGGTACTACTATTAGTATGCCTGCTCTAGTGGTACTACTATTAGTATGCCTGCTCTAGTGGTACTACTATTAGTATGCATGCTCCAGTACTACTATTAGTATGCCTGCTCTAGTGGTACTACTATTAGTATGCCTGCTCTAGTAGTACTACTATTAGTATGCCTGCTCTAGTGGTACTACTATTAGTATGCATGCTCCAGTACTACTATTAGTATGCCTGCTCTAGTGGTACTACTATTAGTATGCCTGCTCTAGTGGTACTACTATTAGTATGCCTGCTCTAGTGGTACTACTATTAGTATGCCTGCTCTAGTAGTACTACTATTAGTATGCCTGCTCTAGTGGTACTACTATTAGTATGCCTGCTCTAGTGGTACTACTATTAGTATGCCTGCTCTAGTGTACTACTATTAGTATGCCTGCTCTAGTGGTACTACTATTAGTATGCCTGCTCTAGTGGTACTACTATTAGTATGCCTGCTCTAGTAGTACTACTATTAGTATGCCTGCTCTAGTGGTACTACTATTAGTATGCCTGCTCTAGTGGTACTACTATTAGTATGCCTGCTCTAGTAGTACTACTATTAGTATGCCTGCTCTAGTGGTACTACTATTAGTATGCCTGCTCTAGTAGTACTACTATTAGTATGCCTGCTCTAGTAGTACTACTATTAGTATGCCTGCTCTAGTAGTACTACTATTAGTATGCATGCTCTAGTACTACTATTAGTATGCCTGCTCTAGTGGTACTACTATTAGTATGCCTGCTCTAGTGGTACTACTATTAGTATGCCTGCTCTAGTACTACTATTAGTATGCCTGCTCTAGTGGTACTACTATTAGTATGCCTGCTCTAGTGGTACTACTATTAGTATGCCTGCTCTAGTGGTACTACTATTAGTATGCATGCTCTAGTAGTACTACTATTAGTATGCCTGCTCTAGTAGTACTACTATTAGTATGCCTGCTCTAGTGGTACTACTATTAGTATGCATGCTCTAGTACTACTATTAGTATGCCTGCTCTAGTGGTACTACTATTAGTATGCCTGCTCTAGTGGTACTACTATTAGTATGCATGCTCTAGTAGTACTACTATTAGTATGCCTGCTCTAGTAGTACTACTATTAGTATGCATGCTCCAGTACTACTATTAGTATGCCTGTTCTAGTGGTACTACTATTAGTATGCCTGCTCTAGTGGTACTACTATTAGTATGCCTGCTCTAGTCGTACTACTATTAGTATGCCTGCTCTAGTGGTACTACTATTAGTATGCCTGCTCTAGTGGTACTACTATTAGTATGCCTGCTCTAGTGGTACTACTATTAGTATGCATGCTCCAGTACTACTATTAGTATGCCTGCTCTAGTGGTACTACTATTAGTATGCCTGCTCTAGTAGTACTACTATTAGTATGCCTGCTCTAGTGGTACTACTATTAGTATGCATGCTCCAGTACTACTATTAGTATGCCTGCTCTAGTGGTACTACTATTAGTATGCCTGCTCTAGTGGTACTACTATTAGTATGCCTGCTCTAGTGGTACTACTATTAGTATGCCTGCTCTAGTAGTACTACTATTAGTATGCCTGCTCTAGTGGTACTACTATTAGTATGCCTGCTCTAGTGGTACTACTATTAGTATGCCTGCTCTAGTGGTACTACTATTAGTATGCCTGCTCTAGTAGTACTACTATTAGTATGCCTGCTCTAGTAGTACTACTATTAGTATGCATGCTCTAGTACTACTATTAGTATGCCTGCTCTAGTGGTACTACTATTAGTATGCCTGCTCTAGTGGTACTACTATTAGTATGCATGCTCCAGTACTGCTATTAGTATGCCTGCTCTAGTGGTACTACTATTAGTATGCCTGCTCTAGTGGTACTACTATTAGTATGCCTGCTCTAGTGGTACTACTATTAGTATGCCTGCTCTAGTACTACTATTAGTATGCCTGCTCTAGTGGTACTACTATTAGTATGCCTGCTCTAGTGGTACTACTATTAGTATGCCTGCTCTAGTGGTACTACTATTAGTATGCCTGCTCTAGTAGTACTACTATTAGTATGCCTGCTCTAGTGGTACTACTATTAGTATGCCTGCTCTAGTAGTACTACTATTAGTATGCCTGCTCTAGTGGTACTACTATTAGTATGCCTGCTCTAGTGGTACTACTATTAGTATGCCTGCTCTAGTTGTACTACTATTAGTATGCCTGCTCTAGTGGTACTAGTATTAGTATGCCTGCTCTAGTGGTACTACTATTAGTATGCCTGCTCTAGTAGTACTGCTATTAGTATGCCTGATCTAGTAGTACTACTATTAGTATGCATGCTCCAGTACTACTATTAGTATGCCTGTTCTAGTAGTACTACTATTAGTATGCCTGATCTAGTAGTACAAGTATTAGTATGCATGCTCCAGTACCACTATTAGTATGCCTGTTCTAGTGGTACTACTATTAGTATGCCTGCTCTAGTGGTACTACTATTAGTATGCATGCTCTAGTAGTACGACTATTAGTATGCCTGATCTAGTAGTACTACTATTAGTATGCATGCTCCAGTACTACTATTAGTATGCCTGTTCTAGTAGTACTACTATTAGTATGCCTGCTCTAGCGGTACTACTATTAGTATACCTGCTCTAGTAGTACTACTATTAGTATGCCTGCTCTAGTGGTACTACTATTAGTATGCCTGCTCTAGTAGTACTACTATTAGTATGCCTGCTCTAGTGGTACTACTATTAGTATGCCTGCTCTAGTAGTACTACTATTAGTATGCATGCTCCAGTACTACTATTAGTATGCCTGTTCTAGTGGTACTACTATTAGTATGCCTGCTCTAGTGGTACTACTATTAGTATGCATGCTCCAGTACTACTATTAGTATGCCTGCTCTAGTAGTACTACTATTAGTATGCCTGCTCTAGTGGTACTACTATTAGTATGCCTGCTCTAGTGGTACTACTATTAGTATGCCTGCTCAGTACTACTATTAGTATGCCTGCTCTAGTGGTACTACTATTAGTATGCCTGCTCTAGTGGTACTACTATTAGTATGCCTGCTCTAGTGGTACTACTATTAGTATGCCTGCTCTAGTAGTACTACTATTAGTATGCCTGCTCTAGTGGTACTACTATTAGTATGCCTGCTCTAGTAGTACTACTATTAGTATGCCTGCTCTAGTGGTACTACTATTAGTATGCCTGCTCTAGTGGTACTACTATTAGTATGCCTGCTCTAGTTGTACTGCTATTAGTATGCCTGCTCTAGTGGTACTACTATTAGTATGCCTGCTCTAGTAGTACGACTATTAGTATGCCTGATCTAGTAGTACTACTATTAGTATGCCTGCTCCAGTACTACTATTAGTATGCCTGCTCTAGTGGTACTACTATTAGTATGCCTGCTCTAGTAGTACTACTATTAGTATGCCTGCTCTAGTGGTACTACTATTAGTATGCATGCTCCAGTACTACTATTAGTATGCCTGTTCTAGTGGTACTACTATTAGTATGCCTGCTCTAGTGGTACTACTATTAGTATGCCTGCTCTAGTGGTACTACTATTAGTATGCCTGATCTAGTAGTACTACTATTAGTATGCCTGCTCTAGTGGTACTACTATTAGTATGCATGCTCTAGTGGTACTACTATTAGTATGCATGCTCCAGTACTACTATTAGTATGCCTGCTCTAGTGGTACTACTATTAGTATGCCTGCTCTAGTGGTACTACTATTTGTATGCCTGCTCTAGTAGTACTACTATTAGTATGCCTGCTCTAGTGGTACTACTATTAGTATGCCTGATCTAGTAGTACTACTATTAGTATGCATGCTCCAGTACTACTATTAGTATGCCTGTTCTAGTGGTACTACTATTAATATGCCTGCTCTAGTGGTACTACTATTAGTATGCATGCTCTAGTAGTACTACTATTAGTATGCCTGATCTAGTAGTACTACTATTAGTATGCATGCTCCAGTACTACTATTAGTATGCCTGTTCTAGTGGTACTACTATTAGTATGCCTGCTCTAGTGGTACTACTATTAGTATGCATGCTCTAGTCGTACTACTATTAGTATGCCTGTTCTAGTGGTACTACTATTAGTATACCTGCTCTAGTGGTACTACTATTAGTATGCCTGCTCTAGTGGTACTACTATTAGTATGCATGCTCCAGTACTACTATTAGTATGCCTGTTCTAGTGGTACTACTATTAGTATGCCTGCTCTAGTAGTACTACTATTAGTATGCCTGCTCTAGTGGTACTACTATTAGTATGCATGCTCCAGTACTACTATTAGTATGCCTGTTCTAGTGGTACTACTATTAGTATGCCTGCTCTAGTGGTACTACTATTAGTATGCCTGCTCTAGTGGTACTACTATTAGTATGCCTGCTCTAGTAGTACTACTATTAGTATGCCTGCTCTAGTGGTACTACTATTAGTATGCCTGCTCTAGTGGTACTACTATTAGTATGCCTGCTCTAGTTGTACTACTATTAGTATGCCTGCTCTAGTGGTACTACTATTAGTATGCCTGCTCTAGTGGTACTACTATTAGTATGCCTGCTCTAGTAGTACTACTATTAGTATGCCTGCTCTAGTGGTACTACTATTAGTATGCCTGCTCTAGTGGTACTACTATTAGTATGCCTGCTCTAGTAGTACTACTATTAGTATGCCTGCTCTAGTGGTACTACTATTAGTATGCCTGCTCTAGTAGTACTACTATTAGTATGCCTGCTCTAGTAGTACTACTATTAGTATGCCTGCTCTAGTAGTACTACTATTAGTATGCATGCTCCAGTACTACTATTAGTATGCCTGTTCTAGTGGTACTACTATTAGTATGCCTGCTCTAGTGGTACTACTATTAGTATGCCTGCTCCAGTACTACTATTAGTATGCCTGCTCTAGTGGTACTACTATTAGTATGCCTGCTCTAGTGGTACTACTATTAGTATGCCTGCTCTAGTGGTACTACTATTAGTATGCATGCTCTAGTAGTACTACTATTAGTATGCCTGCTCTAGTAGTACTACTATTAGTATGCCTGCTCTAGTGGTACTACTATTAGTATGCATGCTCTAGTACTACTATTAGTATGCCTGCTCTAGTGGTACTACTATTAGTATGCCTGCTCTAGTGGTACTACTATTAGTATGCCTGCTCTAGTAGTACTACTATTAGTATGCCTGATCTAGTAGTACTACTATTAGTATGCATGCTCCAGTACTACTATTAGTATGCCTGTTCTAGTGGTACTACTATTAGTATGCCTGCTCTAGTGGTACTACTATTAGTATGCATGCTCTAGTCGTACTACTATTAGTATGCCTGTTCTAGTGGTACTACTATTAGTATGCCTGCTCTAGTGGTACTACTATTAGTATGCCTGCTCTAGTGGTACTACTATTAGTATGCATGCTCCAGTACTACTATTAGTATGCCTGTTCTAGTGGTACTACTATTAGTATGCCTGCTCTAGTAGTACTACTATTAGTATGCCTGCTCTAGTGGTACTACTATTAGTATGCATGCTCCAGTACTACTATTAGTATGCCTGTTCTAGTGGTACTACTATTAGTATGCCTGCTCTAGTGGTACTACTATTAGTATGCCTGCTCTAGTGGTACTACTATTAGTATGCCTGCTCTAGTAGTACTACTATTAGTATGCCTGCTCTAGTGGTACTACTATTAGTATGCCTGCTCTAGTGGTACTACTATTAGTATGCCTGCTCTAGTGGTACTACTATTAGTATGCCTGCTCTAGTAGTACTACTATTAGTATGCCTGCTCTAGTGGTACTACTATTAGTATGCCTGTTCTAGTAGTACTACTATTAGTATGCCTGCTCTAGTAGTACTACTATTAGTATGCCTGCTCTAGTGGTACTACTATTAGTATGCATGCTCCAGTACTACTATTAGTATGCCTGCTCTAGTGGTACTAGTATTAGTATGCCTGCTCTAGTGGTACTACTATTAGTATGCCTGCTCCAGTACTACTATTAGTATGCCTGCTCTAGTGGTACTACTATTAGTATGCCTGCTCTAGTGGTACTACTATTAGTATGCCTGCTCTAGTACTACTATTAGTATGCCTGCTCTAGTGGTACTACTATTAGTATGCCTGCTCTAGTAGTACTACTATTAGTATGCCTGCTCTAGTGGTACTACTATTAGTATGCCTGCTCTAGTACTACTATTAGTATGCCTGCTCTAGTGGTACTACTATTAGTATGCCTGCTCTAGTGGTACTACTATTAGTATGCCTGCTCTAGTGGTACTACTATTAGTATGCCTGCTCTAGTGGTACTACTATTAGTATGCCTGCTCTAGTACTACTATTAGTATGCCTGCTCTAGTGGTACTACTATTAGTATGCCTGCTCTAGTGGTACTACTATTAGTATGCCTGCTCTAGTAGTACTACTATTAGTATGCCTGCTCTAGTGGTACTACTATTAGTATGCCTGCTCTAGTAGTACTACTATTAGTATGCATGCTCCAGTACTACTATTAGTATGCCTGTTCTAGTGGTACTACTATTAGTATGCCTGCTCTAGTGGTACTACTATTAGTATGCATGCTCTAGTAGTACGACTATTAGTATGCCTGATCTAGTAGTACTACTATTAGTATGCATGCTCCAGTACTACTATTAGTATGCCTGTTCTAGTGGTACTACTATTAGTATGCCTGCTCTAGTGGTACTACTATTAGTATGCTGCTCTAGTCGTACTACTATTAGTATGCCTGTTCTAGTGGTACTACTATTAGTATGCCTGCTCTAGTGGTACTACTATTAGTATGCCTGCTCTAGTGGTACTACTATTAGTATGCATGCTCCAGTACTACTATTAGTATGCCTGTTCTAGTGGTACTACTATTAGTATGCCTGCTCTAGTAGTACTACTATTAGTATGCCTGCTCTAGTGGTACTACTATTAGTATGCATGCTCCAGTACTACTATTAGTATGCCTGTTCTAGTGGTACTACTATTAGTATGCCTGCTCTAGTGGTACTACTATTAGTATGCCTGCTCTAGTGGTACTACTATTAGTATGCCTGCTCTAGTAGTACTACTATTAGTATGCCTGCTCTAGTGGTACTACTATTAGTATGCCTGCTCTAGTGGTACTACTATTAGTATGCCTGCTCTAGTGGTACTACTATTAGTATGCCTGCTCTAGTGGTACTACTATTAGTATGCCTGCTCTAGTGGTACTACTATTAGTATGCCTGCTCTAGTAGTACTACTATTAGTATGCCTGCTCTAGTGGTACTACTATTAGTATGCCTGCTCTAGTGGTACTACTATTAGTATGCCTGCTCTAGTAGTACTACTATTAGTATGCCTGCTCTAGTGGTACTACTATTAGTATGCCTGCTCTAGTAGTACTACTATTAGTATGCCTGCTCTAGTAGTACTACTATTAGTATGCCTGCTCTAGTAGTACTACTATTAGTATGCATGCTCCAGTACTACTATTAGTATGCCTGCTCTAGTGGTACTACTATTAGTATGCCTGCTCTAGTGGTACTACTATTAGTATGCCTGCTCTAGTACTACTATTAGTATGCCTGCTCTAGTGGTACTACTATTAGTATGCCTGCTCTAGTGGTACTACTATTAGTATGCCTGCTCTAGTGGTACTACTATTAGTATTCATGCTCTAGTAGTACTACTATTAGTATGCCTGCTCTAGTAGTACTACTATTAGTATGCCTGCTCTAGAGGTACAACTATTAGTATGCATGCTCTAGTACTACTATTAGTATGCCTGTTCTAGTGGTACTACTATTAGTATGCCTGCTCTAGTGGTACTACTATTAGTATGCCTGCTCTAGTAGTACTACTATTAGTATGCCTGCTCTAGTAGTACTACTATTAGTATGCATGCTCAGTACTACTATTAGTATGCCTGTTCTAGTGGTACTACTATTAGTATGCCTGCTCTAGTGGTACTACTATTAGTATGCCTGCTCTAGTCGTACTACTATTAGTATGCCTGCTCTAGTGGTACTACTATTAGTATGCCTGCTCTAGTGGTACTACTATTAGTATGCCTGCTCTAGTGGTACTACTATTAGTATGCATGCTCCAGTACTACTATTAGTATGCCTGCTCTAGTGGTACTACTATTAGTATGCCTGCTCTAGTAGTACTACTATTAGTATGCCTGCTCTAGTGGTACTACTATTAGTATGCATGCTCCAGTACTACTATTAGTATGCCTGTTCTAGTGGTACTACTATTAGTATGCCTGCTCTAGTGGTACTACTATTAGTATGCCTGCTCTAGTGGTACTACTATTAGTATGCCTGCTCTAGTAGTACTACTATTAGTATGCCTGCTCTAGTGGTACTACTATTAGTATGCCTGCTCTAGTGGTACTACTATTAGTATGCCTGCTCTAGTGGTACTACTATTAGTATGCCTGCTCTAGTAGTACTACTATTAGTATGCCTGCTCTAGTGGTACTACTATTAGTATGCCTGCTCTAGTAGTACTACTATTAGTATGCCTGCTCTAGTAGTACTACTATTAGTATGCCTGCTCTAGTAGTACTACTATTAGTATGCATGCTCTAGTACTACTATTAGTATGCCTGCTCTAGTGGTACTACTATTAGTATGCCTGCTCTAGTGGTACTACTATTAGTATGCCTGCTCTAGTACTACTATTAGTATGCCTGCTCTAGTGGTACTACTATTAGTATGCCTGCTCTAGTGGTACTACTATTAGTATGCCTGCTCTAGTGGTACTACTATTAGTATGCCTGCTCTAGTAGTACTACTATTAGTATGCCTGCTCTAGTAGTACTACTATTAGTATGCCTGCTCTAGTGGTACTACTATTAGTATGCCTGCTCTAGTAGTACTACTATTAGTATGCCTGCTCTAGTGGTACTACTATTAGTATGCCTGCTCTAGTAGTACTACTATTAGTATGCCTGCTCTAGTGGTACTACTATTAGTATGCCTGCTCTAGTAGTACTACTATTAGTATGCCTGCTCTAGTGGTACTACTATTAGTATGCCTGCTCTAGTAGTACTACTATTAGTATGCCTGCTCTAGTGGTACTACTATTAGTATGCCTGCTCTAGTAGTACTACTATTAGTATGCCTGCTCTAGTGGTACTACTATTAGTATGCCTGCTCTAGTAGTACTACTATTAGTATGCCTGCTCTAGTGGTACTACTATTAGTATGCATGCTCTAGTAGTACTACTATTAGTATGCCTGCTCTAGTGGTACTACTATTAGTATGCCTGCTCTAGTGGTACTACTATTAGTATGCCTGCTCTAGTGGTACTACTATTAGTATGCCTGCTCTAGTAGTACTACTATTAGTATGCCTGCTCTAGTAGTACTACTATTAGTATGCCTGCTCTAGTGGTACTACTATTAGTATGCCTGCTCTAGTACTACTATTAGTATGCCTGCTCTAGTGGTACTACTATTAGTATGCCTGCTCTAGTGGTACTACTATTAGTATGCCTGCTCTAGTGGTACTACTATTAGTATGCCTGCTCTAGTGGTACTACTATTAGTATGCCTGCTCTAGTGGTACTACTATTAGTATGCCTGCTCTAGTGGTACTACTATTAGTATGCCTGCTCTAGTAGTACTACTATTAGTATGCCTGCTCTAGTAGTACTACTATTAGTATGCCTGCTCTAGTGGTACTACTATTAGTATGCCTGCTCTAGTACTACTATTAGTATGCCTGCTCTAGTGGTACTACTATTAGTATGCCTGCTCTAGTGGTACTACTATTAGTATGCATGCTCTAGTAGTACTACTATTAGTATGCCTGCTCTAGTAGTACTACTATTAGTATGCCTGCTCTAGTGGTACTACTATTAGTATGCCTGCTCTAGTGGTACTACTATTAGTATGCCTGCTCTAGTAGTACTACTATTAGTATGCCTGCTCTAGTGGTACTACTATTAGTATGCCTGCTCTAGTAGTACTACTATTAGTATGCCTGCTCTAGTAGTACTACTATTAGTATGCCTGCTCTAGTAGTACTACTATTAGTATGCATGCTCCAGTACTACTATTAGTATGCCTGCTCTAGTGGTACTACTATTAGTATGCCTGCTCTAGTGGTACTACTATTAGTATGCCTGCTCTAGTACTACTATTAGTATGCCTGCTCTAGTGGTACTACTATTAGTATGCCTGCTCTAGTGGTACTACTATTAGTATGCCTGCTCTAGTGGTACTACTATTAGTATGCCTGCTCTAGTAGTACTACTATTAGTATGCCTGCTCTAGTAGTACTACTATTAGTATGCCTGCTCTAGTGGTACTACTATTAGTATGCCTGCTCTAGTACTACTATTAGTATGCCTGCTCTAGTGGTACTACTATTAGTATGCCTGCTCTAGTGGTACTACTATTAGTATGCCTGCTCTAGTAGTACTACTATTAGTATGCCTGCTCTAGTAGTACTACTATTAGTATGCCTGCTCTAGTGGTACTACTATTAGTATGCCTGCTCTAGTGGTACTACTATTAGTATGCCTGCTCTAGTGGTACTACTATTAGTATGCCTGCTCTAGTAGTACTACTATTAGTATGCCTGCTCTAGTGGTACTACTATTAGTATGCCTGCTCTAGTAGTACTACTATTAGTATGCCTGCTCTAGTGGTACTACTATTAGTATGCCTGCTCTAGTAGTACTACTATTAGTATGCCTGCTCTAGTGGTACTACTATTAGTATGCCTGCTCTAGTGGTACTACTATTAGTATGCCTGCTCTAGTGGTACTACTATTAGTATGCCTGCTCTAGTAGTACTACTATTAGTATGCCTGCTCTAGTAGTACTACTATTAGTATGCCTGCTCTAGTGGTACTACTATTAGTATGCCTGCTCTAGTACTACTATTAGTATGCCTGCTCTAGTGGTACTACTATTAGTATGCCTGCTCTAGTGGTACTACTATTAGTATGCCTGCTCTAGTACTACTATTAGTATGCCTGCTCTAGTGGTACTACTATTAGTATGCCTGCTCTAGTGGTACTACTATTAGTATGCCTGCTCTAGTGGTACTACTATTAGTATGCCTGCTCTAGTGGTACTACTATTAGTATGCCTGCTCTAGTGGTACTACTATTAGTATGCCTGCTCTAGTGGTACTACTATTAGTATGCATGCTCCAGTACTACTATTAGTATGCCTGCTCTAGTGGTACTACTATTAGTATGCCTGCTCTAGTGGTACTACTATTAGTATGCCTGCTCTAGTAGTACTACTATTAGTATGCCTGCTCTAGTGGTACTACTATTAGTATGCCTGCTCTAGTGGTACTACTATTAGTATGCCTGCTCTAGTACTACTATTAGTATGCCTGCTCTAGTGGTACTACTATTAGTATGCCTGCTCTAGTAGTACTACTATTAGTATGCCTGCTCTAGTACTACTATTAGTATGCCTGCTCTAGTGGTACTACTATTAGTATGCCTGCTCTAGTGGTACTACTATTAGTATGCCTGCTCTAGTGGTACTACTATTAGTATGCCTGCTCTAGTGGTACTACTATTAGTATGCCTGCTCTAGTAGTACTACTATTAGTATGCCTGCTCTAGTGGTACTACTATTAGTATGCCTGCTCTAGTACTACTATTAGTATGCCTGCTCTAGTGGTACTACTATTAGTATGCCTGCTCTAGTAGTACTACTATTAGTATGCCTGCTCTAGTGGTACTACTATTAGTATGCCTGCTCTAGTACTACTATTAGTATGCCTGCTCTAGTGGTACTACTATTAGTATGCCTGCTCTAGTGGTACTACTATTAGTATGCCTGCTCTAGTGGTACTACTATTAGTATGCCTGCTCTAGTAGTACTACTATTAGTATGCCTGCTCTAGTGGTACTACTATTAGTATGCCTGCTCTAGTGGTACTACTATTAGTATGCTGCTCTAGTACTACTATTAGTATGCCTGCTCTAGTGGTACTACTATTAGTATGCCTGCTCTAGTGGTACTACTATTAGTATGCCTGCTCTAGTAGTACTACTATTAGTATGCCTGCTCTAGTGGTACTACTATTAGTATGCCTGCTCTAGTAGTACTACTATTAGTATGCCTGCTCTAGTAGTACTACTATTAGTATGCATGCTCAGTACTACTATTAGTATGCCTGTTCTAGTGGTACTACTATTAGTATGCCTGCTCTAGTGGTACTACTATTAGTATGCATGCTCTAGTAGTACTACTATTAGTATGCCTGCTCTAGTAGTACTACTATTAGTATGCATGCTCCAGTACTACTATTAGTATGCCTGTTCTAGTGGTACTACTATTAGTATGCCTGCTCTAGTGGTACTACTATTAGTATGCATGCTCTAGTAGTACTACTATTAGTATGCCTGCTCTAGTGGTACTACTATTAGTATGCCTGCTCTAGTGGTACTACTATTAGTATGCCTGCTCTAGTGGTACTACTATTAGTATGCATGCTCCAGTACTACTATTAGTATGCCTGCTCTAGTGGTACTACTATTAGTATGCCTGCTCTAGTAGTACTACTATTAGTATGCCTGCTCTAGTGGTACTACTATTAGTATGCATGCTCCAGTACTACTATTAGTATGCCTGTTCTAGTGGTACTACTATTAGTATGCCTGCTCTAGTGGTACTACTATTAGTATGCCTGCTCTAGTGGTACTACTATTAGTATGCCTGCTCTAGTAGTACTACTATTAGTATGCCTGCTCTAGTGGTACTACTATTAGTATGCCTGCTCTAGTGGTACTACTATTAGTATGCCTGCTCTAGTGGTACTACTATTAGTATGCCTGCTCTAGTGGTACTACTATTAGTATGCCTGCTCTAGTGGTACTACTATTAGTATGCTGCTCTGTAGTACTACTATTAGTATGCCTGCTCTAGTGGTACTACTATTAGTGTGCCTGCTCTAGTGGTACTACTATTAGTATGCCTGCTCTCAGTAGTACTACTATTAGTATGAATGCTTCTAGTGGTACTACAATTAGTATGCTTGCTCTAGTAGTACTACTATAGTATGCCTGCTCTAGTAGTACTACTATTAGTATGCCTGCTCTAGTAGTACTACTATTAGTATGCATGCTCCAATTCTACTATTAGTATGCCTGCTCTAGTGGTACTACTATTAGTGTGCTTGCTCTAGTGGTACTACTATTAGTATGCCTGCTCCAATACTACTATTAGTATGCCTGCTCTAGTGGTACTACTATTAGTATGCCTGCTCTAGTGGTAGTACTATAGTGTGCCTGCTCTAGTGGTACTCTATTAGTATTCATGCTCTAGTAGTACTACTATTAGTATGCCTGCTCTAGTAGTACTACTATTAGTATGCCTGCTCTAGAGGTACAACTATTAGTTATGCATGCTCTAGTACTACTATTAGTATGCCTGTTCTAGTGGTACTACTATTAATATGCCTGCTCTAGTGGTACTACTATAGTATGCATGCTCTAGTAGTACGACTATTAGTATGCCTGATCTAGTAGTACTACTATTAGTATGCATGCTCCAGTATACTATTAGTATGCCTGTTCTAGTGGTACTACTATTAGTATGCCTGCTCTAGTGGTACTACTATTAGTATGCATGCTCTAGTCGTACTACTATTAGTATGCCTGTTCTAGTGGTACTACTATTAGTATACCTGCTCTAGTGGTACTACTATTAGTATGCCTGCTCTAGTGGTACTACTATTAGTATGCATGCTCCAGTACTATATTAGTATGCCAGTTCTAGTGGTACTACTATTAGTATGCCTGCTCTAGTAGTACTACTATTAGTATGCCTGCTCTAGTGGTACTACTATTAGTATGCATGCTCCAGTACTACTATTAGTATGCCTGTTCTAGTGGTACTACTATTAGTATGCCTGCTCTAGTGGTACTACTATTAGTATGCCTGCTCTAGTGGTACTACTATTAGTATGCCTGATCTAGTAGTACTACTATTAGTATGCCTGCTCTAGTGGTACTACTATTAGTATGCCTGCTCTAGTGGTACTACTATTAGTGTGCCTGCTCTAGTGGTACTACTATTAGTATGCCTGCTCTAGTAGTACTACTATTAGTATGAATGCTCTAGTGGTACTACAATTAGTATGCTTGCTCTAGTAGTACTACTATTAGTCTGCCTGCTCTAGTAGTACTACTATTAGTATGCCTGCTCTAGTAGTACTACTATTAGTATGCATGCTCCAATACTACTATTAGTATGCCTGCTCTAGTGGTACTACTATTAGTGTGCTTGCTCTAGTGGTACTACTATTAGTATGCCTGCTCCAATAATACTATTCGTATGGCCTTGCTCTAGTTAGTACTAATTAGTATGAATGCTCTAGTGGTACTACCAATTAGTATGCTGCTTAGTAGTACTACTATTAGTATGCCTGCTCTAGTAGTACTACTATTAGTATATGCCTGCTTTAGTAGTACTACTATTAGTATGCATGCTCCAATACTACTATTAGTATGCCTGCTCTAGTGGTACTACTATTAGTGTGCTTGCTCTAGTGGTACTACTACTTAGTATGCCTGCTCCCAATCTACTATTAGTATGCCTGCTCTAGTGGTACTACTATAGTATGCCTGCTCTAGTGGTAGTACATTAGTGTGCCTGCCTCTAGTGGTACTACTATTTAGTATGATGCTCTAGTGTACTACTATTAGTATGCATTCTCCTGTACTACTATTAGTATGCTGCTCTAGTGGTACTAGTATTAGTATGCCTGCTCTAGTGGTACTACTATTAAGTATTGCCTGCTCTAGTAGTACGACTATTAGTATGCCTGATCTAGTAGTACTACTATTAGTATGCATGCTCCAGTACTACTATTAGTATGCCTGTTCTAGTGGTACTACTATTAATATGCCTGCTCTAGTGGTACTACTATTAGTATGCATGCTCTAGTAGTACGACTATTAGTATGCCTGATCTAGTAGTACTACTATAGTATGCATGCTCCAGTACTACTATTAGTATGCCTGTTCTAGTGGTACTACTATTAGTATGCCTGCTCTAGTGGTACTACTATTAGTATGCATGCTCTAGTCGTACTACTATTAGTATGCCTGTTCTAGTGGTACTACTATTAGTATACCTGCTCTAGTGGTACTACTATTAGTATGCCTGCTCTAGTGGTACTACTATTAGTATGCATGCTCCAGTACTACTATTAGTATGCCTGTTCTAGTGGTACTACTATTAGTATGCCTGCTCTAGTAGTACTACTATTAGTATGCCTGCTCTAGTGGTACTACTATTAGTATGCATGCTCCAGTACTACTATTAGTATGCCTGTTCTAGTGGTACTACTATTAGTATGCCTGCTCTAGTGGTACTACTATTAGTATGCCTGCTCTAGTGGTACTACTATTAGTATGCCTGATCTAGTAGTACTACTATTAGTATGCCTGCTCTAGTGGTACTACTATTAGTATGCCTGCTCTAGTGGTACTACTATTAGTATGCCTGCTCTAGTTGTACTGCTATTAGTATGCCTGCTCTAGTGGTACTACTATTAGTATGCCTGCTCTAGTGGTACGACTATTAGTATGCCTGCTCTAGTAGTACTACTATTAGTATGCCTGCTCTAGTGGTACTACTATTAGTGTGCCTGCTCTAGTGGTACTACTATTAGTATGCCTGCTCTAGTAGTACTACTATTAGTATGAATGCTCTAGTGGTACTACAATTAGTATGCTTGCTCTAGTAGTACTACTATTAGTATGCCTGCTCTAGTAGTACTACTATTAGTATGCCTGCTCTAGTAGTACTACTATTAGTATGCATGCTCCAATTCTACTATTAGTATGCCTGCTCTAGTGGTACTACTATTAGTGTGCTTGCTCTAGTGGTACTACTATTAGTATGCCTGCTCCAATACTACTATTAGTATGCCTGCTCTAGTGGTACTACTATTAGTATGCCTGCTCTAGTGGTAGTACTATTAGTGTGCCTGCTCTAGTGGTACTACTATTAGTATTCATGCTCTAGTAGTACTACTATTAGTATGCCTGCTCTAGTAGTACTACTATTAGTATGCCTGCTCTAGAGGTACAACTATTAGTATGCATGCTCTAGTACTACTATTAGTATGCCTGTTCTAGTGGTACTACTATTAATATGCCTGCTCTAGTGGTACTACTATTAGTATGCATGCTCTAGTAGTACGACTATTAGTATGCCTGATCTAGTAGTACTACTATTAGTATGCATGCTCCAGTACTACTATTAGTATGCCTGTTCTAGTGGTACTACTATTAGTATGCCTGCTCTAGTGGTACTACTATTAGTATGCATGCTCTAGTCGTACTACTATTAGTATGCCTGTTCTAGTGGTACTACTATTAGTATACCTGCTCTAGTGGTACTACTATTAGTATGCCTGCTCTAGTGGTACTACTATTAGTATGCATGCTCCAGTACTACTATTAGTATGCCAGTTCTAGTGGTACTACTATTAGTATGCCTGCTCTAGTAGTACTACTATTAGTATGCCTGCTCTAGTGGTACTACTATTAGTATGCATGCTCCAGTACTACTATTAGTATGCCTGTTCTAGTGGTACTACTATTAGTATGCCTGCTCTAGTGGTACTACTATTAGTATGCCTGCTCTAGTGGTACTACTATTAGTATGCCTGATCTAGTAGTACTACTATTAGTATGCCTGCTCTAGTGGTACTACTATTAGTATGCCTGCTCTAGTGGTACTACTATTAGTGTGCCTGCTCTAGTGGTACTACTATTAGTATGCCTGCTCTAGTAGTACTACTATTAGTATGAATGCTCTAGTGGTACTACAATTAGTATGCTTGCTCTAGTAGTACTACTATTAGTATGCCTGCTCTAGTAGTACTACTATTAGTATGCCTGCTCTAGTAGTACTACTATTAGTATGCATGCTCCAATACTACTATTAGTATGCCTGCTCTAGTGGTACTACTATTAGTGTGCTTGCTCTAGTGGTACTACTATTAGTATGCCTGCTCCAATACTACTATTAGTATGCCTGCTCTAGTGGTACTACTATTAGTATGCCTGCTCTAGTGGTAGTACTATTAGTGTGCCTGCTCTAGTGGTACTACTATTAGTATTCATGCTCTAGTAGTACTACTATTAGTATGCCTGCTCTAGTAGTACTACTATTAGTATGCCTGCTCTAGAGGTACAACTATTAGTATGCATGCTCTAGTAGTACTACTATTAGTATGCCTGCTCTAGAGGGACTACTATTAGTATGCCCGCTCTAGTAGTACTACTATTAGTATGCATGCTCTAGAGGTACTACTATTAGTATGCCTGCTCTAGTAGTACTACTATTAGTATGCCTGCTCTAGCGGTACTACTATTAGTATGCCTGCTCTAGTAGTACTACTATTAGTATGCCTGCTCTAGAGGTTCTACTATTAGTATGCATGCTCTAGTAGTACTACTATTAGTATGCCTGCTCTAGAGGTACTACTATTAGTATGCCTGCTCTAGTAGTACTACTATTAGTATGCCTGCTCTAGAGGTACTACTATTAGTATGCATGCTCTAGTAGTACTACTATTAGTATGCCTGCTCTAGCGGTACTACTATTAGTATGCCTGCTCTAGTGGTAGTACTATTAGTGTGCCTTCTCTAGTGGTACTACTGTTAGTATGCCTGCTCTAGTGGTACTAGTATTAGTATGCCTGCTCTAGTGGTACTACTATTTGTATGCCTGCTCTAGTAGTACTGCTATTAGTATGCCTGCTCTAGTGGTACTACTATTAGTATGCCTGATCTAGTAGTACTACTATTAGTATGCATGCTCCAGTACTACTATTAGTATGCCTGTTCTAGTGGTACTACTATTAGTATGCCTGCTCTAGTGGTACTACTATTAGTATGCATGCTCTAGTCGTACTACTATTAGTATGCCTGTTCTAGTGGTACTACTATTAGTATACCTGCTCTAGTGGTACTACTATTAGTATGCCTGCTCTAGTGGTACTACTATTAGTATGCATGCTCCAGTACTACTATTAGTATGCCAGTTCTAGTGGTACTACTATTAGTATGCCTGCTCTAGTAGTACTACTATTAGTATGCCTGCTCTAGTGGTACTACTATTAGTATGCATGCTCCAGTACTACTATTAGTATGCCTGTTCTAGTGGTACTACTATTAGTATGCCTGCTCTAGTGGTACTACTATTAGTATGCCTGCTCTAGTGGTACTACTATTAGTATGCCTGATCTAGTAGTACTACTATTAGTATGCCTGCTCTAGTGGTACTACTATTAGTATGCCTGCTCTAGTGGTACTACTATTAGTGTGCCTGCTCTAGTGGTACTACTATTAGTATGCCTGCTCTAGTAGTACTACTATTAGTATGAATGCTCTAGTGGTACTACAATTAGTATGCTTGCTCTAGTAGTACTACTATTAGTATGCCTGCTCTAGTAGTACTACTATTAGTATGCCTGCTCTAGTAGTACTACTATTAGTATGCATGCTCCAATACTACTATTAGTATGCCTGCTCTAGTGGTACTACTATTAGTGTGCTTGCTCTAGTGGTACTACTATTAGTATGCCTGCTCCAATACTACTATTAGTATGCCTGCTCTAGTGGTACTACTATTAGTATGCCTGCTCTAGTGGTAGTACTATTAGTGTGCCTGCTCTAGTGGTACTACTATTAGTATTCATGCTCTAGTAGTACTACTATTAGTATGCCTGCTCTAGTAGTACTACTATTAGTATGCCTGCTCTAGAGGTACAACTATTAGTATGCATGCTCTAGTAGTACTACTATTAGTATGCCTGCTCTAGAGGGACTACTATTAGTATGCCCGCTCTAGTAGTACTACTATTAGTATGCATGCTCTAGAGGTACTACTATTAGTATGCCTGCTCTAGTAGTACTACTATTAGTATGCCTGCTCTAGCGGTACTACTATTAGTATGCCTGCTCTAGTAGTACTACTATTAGTATGCCTGCTCTAGAGGTTCTACTATTAGTATGCATGCTCTAGTAGTACTACTATTAGTATGCCTGCTCTAGAGGTACTACTATTAGTATGCCTGCTCTAGTAGTACTACTATTAGTATGCCTGCTCTAGAGGTACTACTATTAGTATGCATGCTCTAGTAGTACTACTATTAGTATGCCTGCTCTAGCGGTACTACTATTAGTATGCCTGCTCTAGTGGTAGTACTATTAGTGTGCCTTCTCTAGTGGTACTACTGTTAGTATGCCTGCTCTAGTAGTACTACTATTAGTATGCCTGCTCTAGTAGTAGTACTATTAGTATGCCTGCTCTAGTGGTACTACTATTAGTATGCATGCTCCAGTACTACTATTAGTATGCCTGTTCTAGTGGTGCTACTATTAGTATGCCTGCTCTAGTGGTACTACTATTAGTATGCATGCTCCAGTACTACTATTAGTATGCCTGCTCTAGTGGTACTACTATTAGTATGCCTGTTCTAGTGGTACTACTATTAGTATGCCTGCTCTAGTGGTACTACTATTAGTATGCCTGCTCTAGTGGTACTACTATTCATATGCCTGCTCTAGTGGTACTACTATTAGTATGCATGCTCTAGTGGTACTACTATTAGTATGCATGCTCCAGTACTACTATTAGTATGCCTGCTCTAGTGGTACTAGTATTAGTATGCCTGCTCTAGTGGTACTACTATTTGTATGCCTGCTCTAGTAGTACTGCTATTAGTATGCCTGCTCTAGTGGTACTACTATTAGTATGCCTGCTCTAGTAGTACGACTATTAGTATGCATGCTCCAGCACTACTATTAGTATGCCTGCTCTAGTAGTACGACTATTAGTATGCCTGCTCTAGTAGTACGACTATTAGTATGCCTGCTCTAGTGGTACTACTATTAGTATGCCTGCTCCAATACTACTATTAGTATGCCTGCTCTAGTGGTACTACTATTAGTATGCCTGCTCTAGTGGTAGTACTATTAGTGTGCCTGCTCTAGTGGTACTACTATTAGTATTCATGCTCTAGTAGTACTACTATTAGTATGCCTGCTCTAGTAGTACTACTATTAGTATGCCTGCTCTAGAGGTACAACTATTAGTATGCATGCTCTAGTAGTACTACTATTAGTATGCCTGCTCTAGAGGGACTACTATTAGTATGCCCGCTCTAGTAGTACTACTATTAGTATGCATGCTCTAGAGGTACTACTATTAGTATGCCTGCTCTAGTAGTACTACTATTAGTATGCCTGCTCTAGCGGTACTACTATTAGTATGCCTGCTCTAGTAGTACTACTATTAGTATGCCTGCTCTAGAGGTTCTACTATTAGTATGCATGCTCTAGTAGTACTACTATTAGTATGCCTGCTCTAGAGGTACTACTATTAGTATGCCTGCTCTAGTAGTACTACTATTAGTATGCCTGCTCTAGAGGTACTACTATTAGTATGCATGCTCTAGTAGTACTACTATTAGTATGCCTGCTCTAGCGGTACTACTATTAGTATGCCTGCTCTAGTGGTAGTACTATTAGTGTGCCTTCTCTAGTGGTACTACTGTTAGTATGCCTGCTCTAGTAGTACTACTATTAGTATGCCTGCTCTAGTAGTAGTACTATTAGTATGCCTGCTCTAGTGGTACTACTATTAGTATGCATGCTCCAGTACTACTATTAGTATGCCTGTTCTAGTGGTGCTACTATTAGTATGCCTGCTCTAGTGGTACTACTATTAGTATGCATGCTCCAGTACTACTATTAGTATGCCTGCTCTAGTGGTACTACTATTAGTATGCCTGTTCTAGTGGTACTACTATTAGTATGCCTGCTCTAGTGGTACTACTATTAGTATGCCTGCTCTAGTGGTACTACTATTTGTATGCCTGCTCTAGTAGTACTGCTATTAGTATGCCTGCTCTAGTGGTACTACTATTAGTATGCCTGCTCTAGTAGTACGACTATTAGTATGCATGCTCCAGCACTACTATTAGTATGCCTGCTCTAGTAGTACGACTATTAGTATGCCTGCTCTAGTAGTACTACTATTAGTATGCATGCTCCAGTACTACTATTAGTATGCCTGTTCTAGTGGTACTACTATTAGTATGCCTGCTCTAGTGGTACTACTATTAGTATGCATGCTCTAGTAGTACGACTATTAGTATGCCTGATCTAGTAGTACTACTATTAGTATGCCTGCTCTAGTGGTACTACTATTAGTATGCATGCTCCAGTACTACTATTAGTATGCCTGTTCTAGTGGTACTACTATTAGTATGCCTGCTCTAGTGGTACTAGTATTAGTATGCATGCTCTAGTCGTACTACTATTAGTATGCCTGTTCTAGTGGTACTACTATTAGTATACCTGCTCTAGTGG
Organism: Oncorhynchus kisutch; assembly: GCF_002021735.2. NCBI lineage: Eukaryota > Metazoa > Chordata > Actinopteri > Salmoniformes > Salmonidae > Oncorhynchus > Oncorhynchus kisutch. The sequence goes on from NC_034186.2 coordinate 75,949,588, forward strand.
TACTACTATTAGTATGCCTGTTCTAGTGGTGCTACTATTAGTATGCCTGCTCTAGTGGTACTACTATTAGTATGCATGCTCCAGTACTACTATTAGTATGCCTGCTCTAGTGGTGCTACTATTAGTATGCCTGCTCTAGTGGTACTACTATTAGTATGCATGCTCCAGTACTACTATTTGTATGCCTGCTCTAGTGGTGCTACTATTAGTATGCCTGCTCTAGTAGTACTACTATTAGTATGCATGCTCCAGTAGTACGACTATTAATATGCCTGCTCTAGTGGTACTACTATTAGTATGCATGCTCCAGTACTACTATTAGTATGCCTGTTAAAGTAGTACTACTATTAGTATGCATGCTCCAGTACTACTATTAGTATGCCTGCTCTAGTTGTACTGCTATTAGTATGCCTGCTCTAGTGGTACTACTATTAGTATGCCTGCTCTAGTAGTACGACAATTAGTATGCCTGATCTAGTAGTACTACTATTAGTATGCATGCTCCAGTACTACTATTAGTATGCCTGTTCTAGTGGTACTACTATTAGTATGCCTGCTCTAGTAGTACGACTATTAATATGCCTGCTCTAGTGGTACTACTATTAGTATGCATGCTCCAGTACTACTATTAGTATGCCTGTTCTAGTGGTACTACTATTAGTATGCCTGCTCTAGTGGTACTACTATTAGTATGCCTGCTCTAGTGGTACTACTATTAGTATGCATGCTCTAGTGGTACTACTATTAGTATGCATGCTCCAGTACTACTATTAGTATGCCTGCTCTAGTGGTACTAGTATTAGTATGCCTGCTGTAGTGGTACTACTATTTGTATGCCTGCTCTAGTGGTACTGCTATTAGTATGCCTGCTCTAGTGGTACTACTATTAGTATGCCTGCTCTAGTAGTACGACTATTAGTATGCCTGATCTAGTAGTACTACTATTAGTATGCATGCTCCAGTACTACTATTAGTATGCCTGTTCTAGTGGTACTACTATTAATATGCCTGCTCTAGTGGTACTACTATTAGTATACATGCTCTAGTAGTACGACTATTAGTATGCCTGATCTAGTAGTACTACTATTAGTATGCATGCTCCAGTACTACTATTAGTATGCCTGTTCTAGTGGTACTACTATTAGTATGCCTGCTCTAGTGGTACTACTATTAGTATGCATGCTCTAGTCGTACTACTATTAGTATGCCTGTTCTAGTGGTACTACTATTAGTATACCTGCTCTAGTGGTACTACTATTAGTATGCCTGCTCTAGTGGTACTACTATTAGTATGCATGCTCCAGTACTACTATTAGTATGCCTGTTCTAGTGGTACTACTATTAGTATGCCTGCTCTAGTAGTACTACTATTAGTATGCCTGCTCTAGTGGTACTACTATTAGTATGCATGCTCCAGTACTACTATTAGTATGCCTGTTCTAGTGGTACTACTATTAGTATGCCTGCTCTAGTGGTACTACTATTAGTATGCCTGCTCTAGTGGTACTACTATTAGTATGCCTGATCTAGTAGTACTACTATTAGTATGCCTGCTCTAGTGGTACTACTATTAGTATGCCTGCTCTAGTGGTACTACTATTAGTATGCCTGCTCTAGTTGTACTGCTATTAGTATGCCTGCTCTAGTGGTACTACTATTAGTATGCCTGCTCTAGTGGTACGACTATTAGTATGCCTGCTCTAGTAGTACTACTATTAGTATGCCTGCTCTAGTGGTACTACTATTAGTGTGCCTGCTCTAGTGGTACTACTATTAGTATGCCTGCTCTAGTAGTACTACTATTAGTATGAATGCTCTAGTGGTACTACAATTAGTATGCTTGCTCTAGTAGTACTACTATTAGTATGCCTGCTCTAGTAGTACTACTATTAGTATGCCTGCTCTAGTAGTACTACTATTAGTATGCATGCTCCAATACTACTATTAGTATGCCTGCTCTAGTGGTACTACTATTAGTGTGCTTGCTCTAGTGGTACTACTATTAGTATGCCTGCTCCAATACTACTATTAGTATGCCTGCTCTAGTGGTACTACTATTAGTATGCCTGCTCTAGTGGTAGTACTATTAGTGTGCCTGCTCTAGTGGTACTACTATTAGTATTCATGCTCTAGTAGTACTACTATTAGTATGCCTGCTCTAGTAGTACTACTATTAGTATGCCTGCTCTAGTGGTACTACTATTAGTATGCATGCTCCAGTACTACTATTAGTATGCCTGCTCTAGTGGTACTACTATTAGTATGCCCGTTCTAGTGGTACTACTATTAGTATGCCTGCTCTAGTGGTACTACTATTAGTATGCCTGCTCTAGTGGTACTACTATTCATATGCCTGCTCTAGTGGTACTACTATTAGTATGCATGCTCTAGTGGTACTACTATTAGTATGCATGCTCCAGTACTACTATTAGTATGCCTGCTCTAGTGGTACTAGTATTAGTATGCCTGCTCTAGTGGTACTACTATTTGTATGCCTGCTCTAGTAGTACTGCTATTAGTATGCCTGCTCTAGTGGTACTACTATTAGTATGCCTGCTCTAGTAGTACGACTATTAGTATGCATGCTCCAGCACTACTATTAGTATGCCTGCTCTAGTAGTACGACTATTAGTATGCCTGCTCTAGTAGTACTACTATTAGTATGCATGCTCCAGTACTACTATTAGTATGCCTGTTCTAGTGGTACTACTATTAGTATGCCTGCTCTAGTGGTACTACTATTAGTATGCATGCTCTAGTAGTACGACTATTAGTATGCCTGATCTAGTAGTACTACTATTAGTATGCCTGCTCTAGTGGTACTACTATTAGTATGCATGCTCCAGTACTACTATTAGTATGCCTGCTCTAGTGGTACTACTATTAGTATGCCTGTTCTAGTGGTACTACTATTAGTATGCCTGCTCTAGTGGTACTACTATTAGTATGCCTGCTCTAGTGGTACTACTATTCATATGCCTGCTCTAGTGGTACTACTATTAGTATGCATGCTCTAGTGGTACTACTATTAGTATGCATGCTCCAGTACTACTATTAGTATGCCTGCTCTAGTGGTACTAGTATTAGTATGCCTGCTCTAGTGGTACTACTATTTGTATGCCTGCTCTAGTAGTACTGCTATTAGTATGCCTGCTCTAGTGGTACTACTATTAGTATGCCTGCTCTAGTAGTACGACTATTAGTATGCATGCTCCAGCACTACTATTAGTATGCCTGCTCTAGTAGTACGACTATTAGTATGCCTGCTCTAGTAGTACTACTATTAGTATGCATGCTCCAGTACTACTATTAGTATGCCTGTTCTAGTGGTACTACTATTAGTATGCCTGCTCTAGTGGTACTACTATTAGTATGCATGCTCTAGTAGTACGACTATTAGTATGCCTGATCTAGTAGTACTACTATTAGTATGCCTGCTCTAGTGGTACTACTATTAGTATGCATGCTCCAGTACTACTATTAGTATGCCTGTTCTAGTGGTACTACTATTAGTATGCCTGCTCTAGTGGTACTAGTATTAGTATGCATGCTCTAGTCGTACTACTATTAGTATGCCTGTTCTAGTGGTACTACTATTAGTATACCTGCTCTAGTGGTACTACTATTAGTATGCCTGTTCTAGTGGTGCTACTATTAGTATGCCTGCTCTAGTGGTACTACTATTAGTATGCATGCTCCAGTACTACTATTAGTATGCCTGCTCTAGTGGTACTACTATTAGTATGCCTGATCTAGTAGTACTACTATTAGTATGCATGCTCCAGTACTACTATTAGTATGCCTGTTAAAGTAGTACTACTATTAGTATGCATGCTCCAGTACTACTATTTGTATGCCTGCTCTAGTGGTGCTACTATTAGTATGCCTGCTCTAGTAGTACTACTATTAGTATGCATGCTCCAGTACTACTATTAGTATGCCTGTTCTAGTGGTACTACTATTAGTATGCCTGCTCTAGTGGTACTACTATTAGTATGCATGCTCTAGTAGTACGACTATTAGTATGCCTGATCTAGTAGTACTACTATTAGTATGCCTGCTCTAGTGGTACTACTATTAGTATGCATGCTCCAGTACTACTATTAGTATGCCTGTTCTAGTGGTACTACTATTAGTATGCCTGCTCTAGTGGTACTAGTATTAGTATGCATGCTCTAGTCGTACTACTATTAGTATGCCTGTTCTAGTGGTACTACTATTAGTATACCTGCTCTAGTGGTACTACTATTAGTATGCCTGTTCTAGTGGTGCTACTATTAGTATGCCTGCTCTAGTGGTACTACTATTAGTATGCATGCTCCAGTACTACTATTAGTATGCCTGCTCTAGTGGTACTACTATTAGTATGCCTGATCTAGTAGTACTACTATTAGTATGCATGCTCCAGTACTACTATTAGTATGCCTGTTAAAGTAGTACTACTATTAGTATGCATGCTCCAGTACTACTATTTGTATGCCTGCTCTAGTGGTGCTACTATTAGTATGCCTGCTCTAGTAGTACTACTATTAGTATGCATGCTCCAGTACTACTATTAGTATGCCTGTTCTAGTAGTACTACTATTAGTATGCCTGTTCTAGTGGTACTACTATTAGTATGCCTGCTCTAGTGGTACTACAATTAGTATGCATGCTCTAGTAGTACTACTATTAGTATGCCTGTTCTAGTGGTACTACTATTAATATGCCTGCTCTAGTGGTACTACTATTAGTATACCTGGTCTAGTAGTATTACTAATAGATTGCCTGCTCCAGTAGTACTACTTTTAGTATTCCTGCTCTATTGGTACTACTATTAGTATGCCTGCTCTAGTAGTACGACTATTAGTATGCATGCTCCAGCACTACTATTAGTATGCCTGCTCTAGTAGTACGACTATTAGTATGCCTGCTCTAGTAGTACTACTATTAGTATGCATGCTCCAGTACTTCTATTTGTATGCCTGTTCTAGTGGTACTACTATTAGTATGCCTGCTCTAGTGGTACTACTATTAGTATGCATGCTCTAGTAGTACGACTATTAGTATGCCTGATCTAGTAGTACTACTATTAGTATGCCTGCTCTAGTGGTACTACTATTAGTATGCATGCTCCAGTACTACTATTAGTATGCCTGTTCTAGTGGTACTACTATTAGTATGCCTGCTCTAGTGGTACTAGTATTAGTATGCATGCTCTAGTCGTACTACTATTAGTATGCCTGTTCTAGTGGTACTACTATTAGTATACCTGCTCTAGTGGTACTACTATTAGTATGCCTGTTCTAGTGGTGCTACTATTAGTATGCATGCTCCAGTACTACTATTAGTATGCCTGCTCTAGTGGTACTACTATTAGTATGCCTGATCTAGTAGTACTACTATTAGTATGCATGCTCCAGTACTACTATTAGTATGCCTGTTAAAGTAGTACTTCTATTAGTATGCATGCTCCAGTACTACTATTTGTATGCCTGCTCTAGTGGTGCTACTATTAGTATGCCTGCTCTAGTAGTACTACTATTAGTATGCCTGTTCTAGTGGTACTACTATTAGTATGCCTGCTCTAGTGGTACTACTATTAGTATGCCTGCTCTAGTGGTACTACAATTAGTATGCATGCTCTAGTAGTACTACTATTAGTATGCCTGTTCTAGTGGTACTACTATTAATATGCCTGCTCTAGTGGTACTACTATTAGTATACCTGGTCTAGTAGTAATACTAATAGATTGCCTGCTCCAGTAGTACTACTTTTAGTATTCCTGCTCTATTGGTACTACTATTAGTATGCCTGCTCTAGTAGTACTACTATTGGTATGCCTGCTCTAGTGGTACTACTATTAGTATGCATGCTCCAGTACTACTATTAGTATGCCTGCTCTAGTAGTACTACTATTGGTATGCCTGCTCTAGTGGTACTACTATTAGTATGCATGCTCCAGTACTACTATTAGTATGCCTGCTCTAGTAGTACTACTATTGGTATGCCTGCTCTAGTGGTACTACTATTAGTATGCATGCTCCAGTACTACTATTAGTATGCATGCTCCAGTACTACTATTAGTATGCCTGCTCTAGTAGTACTACTATTGGTATGCCTGCTCTAGTAGTACTACTATTGGTATGCCTGCTCTAGTGGTACTACTATTAGTATGCATGCTCCAGTACTACTATTAGTATGCCTGCTCTAGTGGTACTACTATTAGTATGCCTGCTCTAGTAGTACTACTATTGGTATGCCTGCTCTAGTGGTACTACTATTAGTATGCCTGCTCTAGCAGTACTACTATTAGTATGCCTGCTCTAGTAGTACTACTATTAGTATGCCTGCTCTAGCGGTACTACTATTAGTATGCCTGCTCTAGTGGTACTACTATTAATATGCCTGCTCTAGTGGTACTACTATTAGTATGCCTGCTCTAGTGGTACTACTATTAGTATGCCTGCTCTAGTCATACTACTATTAGTATGCCTGCTCTAGTGGTACTACTATTAGTATGCATGCTCTAGTAGTACTGCTATTAGTATGCCTGCTCTAGTAGTACTGCTATTAGTATGCCTGCTCTAGTGGTACTGCTATTAGTATGCATGCTCCAGTACTACTACTACTAGTACTATTACTTGTGCAGCTTAACTAGGTCTTTCCTTGCAGAGCATCTCTTTATTACGGCTAGACCTCTAACCATCTTTCCAAACATTGAATCTATGTTTTGACCATGACAGTTTACAATCTAAGGTATCGCCAAGTAATTTAGTCTCCTCAACTTGCTCAGCAACCACACCATTCATTTCCAGATTAGCACTTAAGGAATGATTTGTACCAAATACTATGCTCTTAGTTTTCGAGATGTTCAGGAAAAGTTTATTACTGGCCACCCATTCCAAAACAGACTGCAACTCTTTGTTAAGGATTTCAATGACTTTATTAGCTGTGATTACTGATGCCTATATGGTTGAATCATCAGCATTCATGGACATACATGCTGTATTTAATGCCAGTGGCAGGTCATTGGTAAAAATAGAAAAGAGTAAAGGTTCTAGACAGCTACCCTGCGGTGCACCACACTTTACATGTTTGACATTAGAGACGCTTCCATTAAAGAAAACCCTTTGAGTTCTATTAGATAAATAGATCAGAATCCACATTATAGGTTGAAAAGACACAGCATTTACGTTTTTTCAATAACAGGTTATGGTCAATAATATCAAAGGCTGCACTGAAATCTAACAATACAGCTCCCACAATCTTCTAATTATCAATTTATTTCAACCAATCATCAGTCATTTGTGTGAGTGCAGTACATGTTGAGTCCCCTTCTCTATAAGCATGCTGAAAGTCTGTTGTTCATTTGTTTACAGAGAAATAGCATTGTATTTGGTCAAACACAATTTTTTCCAACAGTTTGCTAAGAGCTGGCAGCAAGCTTGTAGGTCTGCTGTTAGAACCAGTAATGGCAGCTTTACCACTCTTGGGTAGAGGAATTATTTTGGCTTCCCTCCAGGCCTGAGGACAAACACTATCCTCTAGGCTCAGATGAAAGATGTGACAGATAGGAGTGGCTATAGAGTCAGCCACCATCCTCAGTAGCTTCCATCTAAGTTGTCAATGCCAGGAGGTTTGTCATTAATGATCGATAACAATCATTTCCCCACCTCTCCCACACTAACTTTACAAAATTCAAACTTGCAATGCTTTTCTTTCATTATCAGCTTTTTTATGCATGAATACAATGTACCAACTACTCATCATTGTCCTCAATATAGGCCTTTTTGGAAGATGGTTTATCAGAACAGGTCTGCTGTGATTACAATCCTGCAGGATGAATGAATAATGATAACACGGGCAAATACAGTTGTTTTAGCCAGAGGGCTCTGGGGTTGTATATATAAAGCACCTCAGATTAATAGTGCTGATCTAGGATCAGGTCCCACTGTCCATGTAATTTAATTTATTGTGATCTAAAAAGGCAAAACTGATCCTTAAATCACCACTCCTAACCGAAGACACTTGAAACACAGGGCCCACTACGATGGACTTTGAACCAGTGATAATAACACTCCTATACCTATGAAACAGACAAGGCTTTTTTGAACAGTTTAGATTTACAGCTGAACCGAGACATTTTTTGAAATGTAAAACATTTTATTTCTGAAGACACTCAGTGCTGCATGCCAAACACAGTGTATGTGTAAGCTACTGTGTAGTTATTCACAGAATACAAATACATTTGTAGAAAACAGACAAAACGTCTGAATGGGATTCAAGTTTCAGGTGATAGACTGATCCATAATTACACAATATTTTACAAAAACAGTCATATAAATATACACACACACTTACTTATTCACCCAGATTTTGTGTAAATTCACACACTCATCAACTACGTGGAGCATGCAGACAAACCTTAGAATCTAAACGATATTTACATCTAAACATCCAAATTTCACAAAGTTTCCTTTTCAAATCGTCATCAAAAGGGGTTCTGGTCATTCTCTTATTTTCAGCCACCAGGGAGAGTATGACCCCGGATGAAAATACTGGTTTATTTACAGGCACACTGTCTGGGCCGTGTCCCCTTTGCTTGAACATGTGTAGAACAGAAACTCAAATTTATAGAAATCTTCCATTGCTTTGTATAGAATATTTGCCATTGAGTAATGCAAGCGTAAAGCAAGCTCCTGGGTGGCACAGCGGTCTAAAAGGCACTGTATCTCAGTGCAAGAGGCGTCACTATGTCACGCCCTGGTCTTAGTATTTTGTGTTTTCTTTCTTTATTTGGTCAGGCCAGGGTGTGACATGGGTTTATTTTGTGTTGTGTTTATGTATGGGGGTTTTTCATAGGTTTTGGGATTGTGGCTTAGTGGGGTTCTCTAGCATAGTCTATGGTTGCCTGAGGCGGTTCTCAATCAGAGGCAGGTGATTCTCATTGTCTCTGATTGGGAACCATATTTAGGCAGCCATATTCTTTGAGTGTTTCGTGGGTGATGGTTCCTGTCTCTGTGTTAGTGTTCACCAGATAGGCTGTATAGGTTTTTCACGTCCCGTTTCTTGTTTTTGTATTATCGTGTTTCATCTTCATTAAAGATGTATCGTATTAAACATGCTGCATTTTGGTCAGACTCTCTTTCACCCGAAGAAAACCGTAACACACTACATACACCCTGGTTCGAATCAAGGCTGTATCACAACCGACCGTGATTGGAAGTCCCATAGGGCGGCGCACAATTGGCCCAATGCTGTCCGGGTAGGCCGTCATTGTAAATAAGAAAATGTCCTTAAGCTGACTTGCCTAGTTAAATACATTTTTTAATTTTTTTTATTTTAAAGCAAGGAATGTGACTCTCGGATGTAACTGAAGAAAAACAAATACAGAAATAGAATGAGTGGAAAGGACATTCACATTCAAGTCAATGGTTAATGGGTGGCATTCTATTCTATAGATCTATATGACTAGACTACTACCTCACAATCCAGCTGGAGGATCTGTACTGCACGTCAAAATATTGCTGTCAAGCTAAATAATAAATACCCTAAAGTTTGTTCGAAGCGGACAAGGCTAAATCACATTAATGCTCCAGGCCAGTGCGTTTGTGAAGTCCCAAGGTGCTCACCTGTGGCAGTGTTGGAGCAAACCTCTGCAGGTGTAAACAACAACATATGTAGACGCTAGAGCAGTGATGGCTGCAGCGCAGACAGAGGGACAGAGGGAGAGGGCGAGAGGAAAGGGAGGGAGGCTGGCTGGCCCTGAGTACCAGTCTGTTTGTGCAACTCCTTGTCACTCATTGTCATGACAAACATGTTTGGCTTGACAGTGACATCACTGAAGTTGTCAAGAGCACAAAATGATCTGGGACCAGGCTTGTTTGTCCTGTACCCCACTGATGGATAGGGGTGGCTGTGTTCATATAGGGCAGACTGCTCATCGTGTGTCTGTGACCTTCCTCCTCCGTTGTCACTTGTCCCGGAGAAGGTAAAACACCATGGCCTTCAGGTAATGTCCACAGGCGCAGGCAGCAGACATCAACCAATGGGAGCGGAAGCTGGGGTCTGTGTTCACCACGCACTTTGTGATATCAGCCCATCCTCCTCTCCTCTTCAACCAGGAGACCAAGCTCTTGCAGACAAACTTCCCCATGCAGTCTACGATGGTGTGGACCATTGCTGGGTGACCATGCCTCACGCAGTCCACCGCCAGGGCACCGGCTACCGCATACAGGGATACCACCTTCCCCCACGTTATACCAGTGGAGAAGATCTCTGCAGCCACAGCCAGGAAGGCATCGGAAAGCACGCTCTCAGACTCAACGGTGATGTTCAGCTGACGAGCTACGTTAGAGTAGATGTTGGGTCGCAGGTACTCCAACTCATCAACTAACCACATGAGGACAGAGGATACATGTCCAAGCATCCCATCAGATGCTGACAGCTGATGCTCAGGTTTGTACCACCCTATCCCGGTTCGGTTCAGCCTGGCATGGATGTAGTCCCTGTATAGAGCCTTCGCCTGTGACACTCCTTGTCTGTGGGGGAGAGGTCAAATACTTCCATCACTTCAGCCGCGAATACTGAGGAGCGACGAGGAGAGGAGCGACGCAACATCTCCATACCCCAGTCCCCAGCAGCAGTTAATCACAAACAACCCGCCTGGCGCTGGCCCTGATCCACCTCAATCTTCAACCTCGGTCACCGTGTATGGTCCTCTTTGTCACCAGAATGCTACTTCTCTACTGCCCTCCCTCGGACTGAGGGCTTTAGAAGAGACTTTCGATTCCAGTCCTGTAGTCTACAGGCACAAGGTCTGCGCCGTTGGGATTATAGGCTACAGGATATCCACATCTACCACTTGGTCATTACGCATATATTAAAACAGTTCATTCTCTGTTAAACAACAACTGCTGTAAAGTCTTCATGGCGTCAGTTCCTTACCGATAATAATATGATTTAATAGGATGTCGGTTCAGGTATATCAATCTGAACCTGGACACATGGACAAGCAAACAACATTTAAGTAGAGAAGGAAGTGCACCCCAAACCCAATGGGGACAGTCCTAAATTAAGCAATGTAGCTTACTGACATACATGGGGATGGTCCATATTAGAGAGAAATATTGTAGGAATATTTAACTATTGTCCAATCATTAGAAAAGGCTGTGTGATGAGCTGTAATTATATACATCCTGGAAACTTCATGTTGCTTTTTCTTGCTGGTAAACGAATCACATTGCAGCACAGTACAATAGAGAAAAGGTCTACTACATGACTGTCAGTGACAAGAACAAAACTAAGTTGATATCAGATACACACACTCAGAAATGAGACTATCGTATGCGATGATCGGGGAACACCTTTTCAAACTTTCTCTTCTTGATTAGTAATTAAGTAATAGCGTTATTCGTTTGTCACCGATATGCCCCCATTGGCCGGAGGAGGGGGGCACACCATCAACCTACAACACAACCATCCATTGATTACCATCCGGAACAAACACAAACACATTATAATTCTACTTATGACAGGGTTGTTTGTATTCATTAGGGTACACCGAAGCAAAATGCTTTTCAACAGAAAACGAAAACGAGCGTTTCTTATTGGACAATTTCAGATAATCCCTCCCTATTTCAGTCATTTTTTCTGTTTGGTGCCTAATGAACATGACCCAGGACTAGGAGATAGATAAACGTCGTACTTTACGATTGGTCCAGTGAAGTTGTTAGCTAGTCTCAAAAGGCTCTAAGATGCTAATCTTCCACGGAGAGAGGGCTCACCCAATCTTTTGTTGCTTTGTTATAGTTGACCAATCTCCTGGCAGCTTCATCAAATGACAGTTTGGTGGGGAACTTGTTGACATTTTGTTGAACGTGAGGTAACAGACTTGGTTTATTTAGCAAAAATATATGACAGAAAGGATTCTCCAAACAGAGAGTCAATGTTGATAAGTGTTGTAAACAACAAACATTCATCCATCTATGTACAGACTACTGATGTTAGCAACTGGCATGGGTTGTTCACAGTTTGACTGAATGTAGAGCGTCTGCAGGCCTCGTACCTCCCTCGTCGTGGGTCATTTTGAACTAGGTGGGGAGCAGCAGACATTCCTCAGGGCTGGTCTGGAAGAAGAGAACGGGCAGCTTCCTCAAGCTGCACCACTCACAGCTAATCAGCTCCGCAGCCTCACCTTCTCCAGAGTGTCCCCCTCAGGACTGGTCTGGAAGAAGAGAACGGGCAGCTTCCTCAAGCTGCACCACTCACAGCTAATCAGCACCGCAGCCTCACCTTCTCCAGAGTGTCCCCCTCAGGACTGGTCTGGAAGAAGAGAACGGGCAGCTTCCTCAAGTTGCACCACTCACAGCTAATCAGCTCCGCAGCCTCACCTTCTCCAGAGTGTCCCCCTCAGGACTGGTCTGGAAGAAGAGAACGGGCAGCTTCCTCAAGCTGCACCACTCACAGCTAATCAGCTCCGCAGCCTCACCTTCTCCAGAGTGTCCCCCTCAGGACTGGTCTGGAAGAAGAGAACGGGCAGCTTCCTCAAGCTGCACCACTCACAGCTAATCAGCTCCGCAGCCTCACCTTCTCCAGAGTGTCCCCCTCAGGACTTGGGTAATAAAGCACTGTTTATTGTTGGCTAAATTCCAGTAACTTTTGTAAAATTCCAAGGTTCTCCTGAAAACACAGTTGGAAGATTCCAGAAAACAGGAGGGGAATAAGCAGGAGTACTTACAATGACCAGCTGGGTCAGCATCCTGCGAAGAGTCCCTATTCTCACACTACTACAGTCCAGGATGATGCGGTCTAACTTGTAGGGAAAGATCCTCTGTTTTTTCCTGTGTTGAGTCATCGGGTATTTGGTCTCCAAACTGTACTTGACTTGCCAACACCACCTGATTCCTCCTCAACTGGTCATTTAGATTCAGCTGCCTACTTCCTTTTCCAGCTAGATGTCAGGAACAGTATGTTTCTCAAAGGTAAACTTTGTGATCCTGAACACACAAAAAGTAAGAGGGGACATGGTCACAACGGCCGGCAAAAACAACATAAGAACCCTATCTTGGTGAATACAAAACCACCCAGTAATGTTATTTTCTGCCTAGCAAAACAACCCACAAGGTTAACTTGAGAGAGCTGATCAAGTTGAGTTCTCAAAGACATTGTGACAGACTCAATAAAGCCAGAGTTCATGTTGTTTATACAGTGCCTTGCGAAAGTGAACTTTGCGACCTTTTGCCACATTTCAGGCTTCAAACATAAAGATATAAACTGTATTTTTTTTGTGAAGAATCAACAACAAGTGGGACACAATCATGAAGTGGAACGACATTTATTGGATATTTCAAACTTTTTTAACAAATCAAAAACTGAAAAATTGGGCGTGCAAAATTATTCAGCCCCTTTACTTTCAGTGCAGCAAACTCTCTCCAGAAGTTCAGTGAGGATCTCTGAATGATCCAATGTTGACCTAAATGACTAATGATGATAAATACAATCCACCTGTGTGTAATCAAGTCTCCGTATAAATGCACCTGCACTGTGATAGTCTCAGAGGTCCATTAAAAGCGCAGAGAGCATCATGAAGAACACGGAACACACCAGGCAGGTCCGAGATACTGTTGTGAAGAAGTTTAAAGCCGGATTTGGATACAAAAAGATTTCCCAAGCTTTAAACATCCCAAGGAGCACTGTGCAAGCGATAATATTGAAATGGAAGGAGTATCAGACCACTGCAAATCTACCAAGACTTGGCCGTCCCTCTAAACTTTCAGCTCATACAAGGAGAAGACTGCAGCCAAGAGGCCCATGATCACTCTGAATGAACTGCAGAGATCTCCAGCTGAGGTGGGAGACTCTGTCCATAGGACAACAATCAGTCGTATATTGCACAAATCTGGCCTTTATGGAAGAGTGGCAAGAAGAAAGCCATTTCTTAAAGATATCCATAAAAAGTGTTGTTTAAAGTTTGCCACAAGCCACCTGGGAGACACACCAAACATGTGGAAGAAGGTGCTCTGGTCAGATGAAACCAAAATTGAACTTTTTGGCAACAATGCAAAACGTTATGTTTGGCGTAAAAGCAACACAGCCCATCACCCTGAACACACCATCCCCACTGTCAAACATGGTGGTGGCAGCATCATGGTTTGGGCCTACTTTTCTTCAGCAGGGACAGGGAAGATGGTTAAAATTGATGGGAAGATGGATGGAGCCAAATACAGGACCATTCTGGAAGAAAACCTGATGGAGTCTGCAAAAGACCTGAGACTGGGACGGAGATTTGTCTTCCAACAAGACAATGATCCAAAACATAAAGCAAAATCTACAATGGAATGGTTCAAAAATAAACATATCCAGGTGTTAGAATGGCCAAGTCAAAGTCCAGACCTGAAGCCAATTGAGAATCTGTGGAAAGAACTGAAAACTGCTGTTCACAAATGCTCTCCATCCAACCTCACTGAGCTCGAGCTGTTTTGCAAGGAGGAATGGGGAAAAAATTCAGTCTCTCGATGTGCAAAACTGATAGAGACATACCCCAAGCGACTTACAGCTGTAATCGCAGCAAAAGGTGGCACTACAAAGTATTAACTTAAGGGGGCTGAATAATTTTGCACGCCCAATTTTTCTGTTTTTGATTTGTTAAAAAAGTTTGAAATATCCAATAAATGTCGTTCCACTTCATGATTGTGTCCCACTTGTTGTTGATTCTTCACAAAAAAAATACAGTTTTATATCTTTATGTTTGAAGCCTGAAATGTGGCAAAAGGTCGCAAAGTTCAAGGGGGCCGAATACTTTCGCAAGGCACTGTAAGTCACTATCCTAAGGTGGTGTGTATCACAGCTCAGGATAAGACCCAGATGCAGACCGTTCGAAATAACTAGTTTATTTACACACAGGGTGCAGGCAAACGACAGGTCCAGGGTAGGCAGAGGTCAGTAATCCAGAGCAGAGTCAGAGAGGTACAGAACGGCAGACAGGGTCAGGGTCAGGGCAGGCAGAGGTCAGTATCCAGAGCAGAGTCTGAGAGGTACAGAAAGGCAGACAGGCTCAGGGGCCAGGGTCAGGGTCAGGGTCAGGGCAGGCAGAGGTCAGTAATCCAGAGCAGAGTCCGAGAGGAACAGAACGGCAGACAGGCTCAGGGTCAGGGTCAGGGTCAGGGCAGGCAGAGGTCAGTAATCCAGAGCAGAGTCCGAGAGGTACAGAAAGGCAGACAGGCTCAGGGCCAGGGTCAGGGTCAGGGTAGGCAAAGGTCAGTAATCCAGAGCAGAGTCCGAGAGGTACAGAATGGCAGACAGGCTCAGGGTCAGGGTCAGGTTCAGGCTCAGGGTCAGGGCAGGCAGAGGTCAGTAATCCAGAGCAGAGTCCGAGAGGTACAGAATGGCAGACAGGCTCAGGGTCAGGGTCAGGCTCAGGGTCAGGGCAGGCAGAGGTCAGTAATCCAGAGCAGAGTCAGAGAGGTACAGAACGTCAGACAGGCTCAGAATGTTCAAAACTGGGAAAACTGCAAAACAGGGACTAGAGCGAAAACAGGAGTACAGGAAAACCGCTGGTAGGCTTGACTAGATAAGATGAACTGGTAACAGACAAGCAGAAAACACAGGTATAAATACACTGGGGTTAAACGGGGAAGATGGGCGACACCTGGAGGGGGGTGGAGACAGGCACAAAGACAGGTGAAACAGATCAGGGTGTGACAGTGTGGGTTTTTCCTTCAAATTGTATTTTCTAAGGCAAATCTAGCGGGCATCCTTGTGGGTGTCTTTTAGGACCCTGTTTTAGTTGCTTTGCCAACTTTCTGTGTCTTTCATGGGTGTCTTTCAGTACCCGTTTGAAACCCATTCTCTTTTGGTTTGGGTGTTTAAGTGCCTCCTTTCCGAATGTTGTTGTGTTACAGCGTTAAAATGGATTACATTTAGATGTTGTGTCACTGGCCTACACACAATACTCCATAATGACAAAGTGGAATGATTATTTATAGAAATGTTGACAAATTAATAAAAAATTTAAAGCTGAAATGTTTTGAGTCAGTAAGTATTTAACTCCTTTGTTAAGGCCTAAATAAGTTCAGGAGTAAAAATGTGCTTAACAAATCATAATAACTTGCATGGAATCTGTGTGCAATAGTGTTTAAGATGATTTTTGAATGACTTCCTCATCTGGGTTCCCCACACATACAATGACCTGTAAGGATGGGGGAATAATGGGACATTGTCTGATTGTCATATTTTGCTGATGATTGTTAAATTGTTAAAAAAAATGCCAATAATTGCATTTAAAAAAAATACAATTATCTATAAGTTCCCTCAGTCGAGCAATGAATTTCAAACACACATTCAACTACAAAGAGGTTTTCTAATGCCTTGCAAAGAATGTCACCGAGTGGTAGATGGGTAGAAATAAAAAAGCAGACATTGAATATCCCTGTGAGCAAGAAGTTATTAATTACACTTTGAATGGTGTATCAATAAACCCAGTCACTACAAAGATACAGGCGTCCTTCCTAACTCAGTTGCCGGAGAGGAAGGAAACTGCTCAGGGATTTCACCATGAGGCCAATGGTGACTTTAAAACAGTTACAGAGTTTAATGTCTGTGATAGAAGAAAACTGAGGATGGATGGATCGTGACTGACACTGTCTATTCTGTCTTACACGTACGGGACAAATTACAGGCCAAATACAACAAATGTGACAAACAGAGATACAGTTTGGGAAAACCTGTGTTTATTCACAACAGTAAGACTTATTTATAAAAATGACACATATAAAAGCATCCATCTCTGCTTCTCTTTCTCCTTGTCCTGTCCTCCCTCACTTCTTGGCAGCAACCTTCTGGGTGTGGAGCTGGTAGATCTGTTCACAGGCGATGGAGAGGCCCACAACCAGAGAGACAAACTCCTCAAAGTTCACCTTCCCATCACCATTCTGGTCCAGATCCTTCATGATCTTGTCTATGGCGGCTGGGTCCTTCTGGGACTAAGAGGGAAGGAGAGATGGAGGAGATGAAGTGAGTGAGTGAGTGAGTGAGTGAGTGAGTGAGTGAGTGAGAGTGCTAGAGGCCTAGAGGCGTCACTACAGACACCCTGGTTTTATTCCAGGCTGTAGGGCGGCGCACAATTGGCCCAGCGTCGTCCAGGTTTGGCCGGTGTAGGCTATCATTGCAAATAAGAATTTGTTCTTAATAACTTAATAACTAGAGTGTGAGAGAGTGTGAGAGAGAGAGAGAGAGAGAGAGAGAGAGAGAGAGAGAGAGAGAGAGAGAGAGATGTCAGGGTTACCTTCAGGAAGCTGGCCAGTTCTGTCTGCATCAGTTCTTTCAGCTCCTTCTTGCTCAGTGTGTTGCAGTCACCGTCCTTGTCGGCATAGCGATGGAACACTGTGATCAGGGACTCCATGGAACGCTCCAACTCAGACGGCATGGCTGCAGAGAGAAGGATACACTGAGGAGGGGAGAGAGGGAGCGGTGAGTTGGGAGGGGAGAAAGGGAGGGGGAGATGGGAGGGGAGAGAGGGAGGGGAGATGAGAGGGGAGATGAAGGGAGGTGGGAGGGGAGGGGAGAGAGGGAGGGGGAGATGAGAGGGGAGATAGGGAGATGAGAGGGGAGGGGAGATAGAGTGAGAGGGAGAGGGAGATGAGAGGGGAGGGGAGATAGAGGGAGAGGGAGATGAGAGGGGAGGGGAGATAGAGGGAGAGGGGAGGGGAGATAGAGGGAGAGGGAGATGAGAGGGGAGATAGAGGGAGAGGGAGATGAGAGGGGAGGGGAGAGGGAGGGAGGGGGAGATGGGAGGGGAGATAGAGGGAGGTGTAAATTGAAGTAGCAGATACATACTCAGTACAGTGAGTGTCTTGATATCACTAATATGTTGACTAATGGTGAACTATCCCTTTGCAGAAAACAAATTAACAATGCACATTTAGGGAGGATGGGAGTTGGCTTTCTTTGTCTCTGTAAGCAGTCTTTGGCTGGTGTTACTTCCTGGCATTTAAACTGTGATCTTCCACTCCTTTACACATTCCTTCTACCTCAGACCCCTCCTCTTTCTTTTGGTGCCTCCTACATTCTTTGGTAACATCCAACATCCAGCTGTCTAATAGTGTTCTAAAACAAAAACATTGCTTCAATGTTCAAAGGTTTTCTTATAAATAAACTACATTATGTCTTAATCAGTAAATAGTATTTCCCGTCATGCTGCATAACAAACCATAGAAGAACTGATTTTTGAATCAAATCAAGTGAAGACTAATGAACATTATAGCCTACAAGTTTGCCGGACGAGACAGATCAGTAGCTAGTCACACTTGGAAACAGTTGTTACAGTTGTGTGAGACCTGTTTATTACACTAAATAACCTCCTCTGTTAAACCAAAGACACCAATAGTAATAGTAGAATAAGTGGAGAACGGTTACTTACCAAACAGAGGAGAGATGCTAACAGAACAGGGTGGGGAAGTAGCGTACTGCTGAATATATACCAATGGTGCTGAATCTACTGCGCACGAACTGTGGGAAAGATTGTTCAGGAATGTATAAAGAACAGGCAACGCCCTTCTGATTATGAGTGCGTGTAGCCTATAGTGTGAGAGGGAGGGAGGGAGGGAGTTCGAGTTTAGACTTGATGTCTTTCAGTCCTCATCCTTGAATTCAACATGATAAAATAGACATGGATCACATAGAATGTTTTCATATCGCATTAACACACTGATCTCATTCACACAAATCTATACCAATGATGCTGAACACAGACGGATAGAGGGGTGACAAGAGTACATTGGTCATGTACATTGGTCATGTATATTGGTCATGTACATTGGTCATGTACATTGGTCATGTATATTGGTCATGTATATTGGTCATGTACATTGGTCATGTACATTGGTCATGTATATTGGTCATGTATATTGGTCATGTATATTGGTCATGTATATTGGTCATGTATATTGGTCATGTATATTGGTCATGTACATTGGTCATGTATATTGGTCATGTATATTGGTCATGTACATTGGTCATGTATATTGGTCATGTATATTGGTCATGTATATTGGTCATGTACATTGGTCATGTATATTGGTCATGTACATTGGTCATGTATATTGGTCATGTACATTGGTCATGTATATTGGTCATGTATATTGGTCATGTATATTGGTCATGTACATTGGTCATGTACATTGGTCATGTATATTGGTCATGTATATTGGTCATGTACATTGGTCATGTATATTGGTCATGTATATTGGTCATGTACATTGGTCATGTATATTGGTCATGTACATTGGTCATGTATATTGGTCATGTATATTGGTCATGTTTGGCACCATCAGTTTAATACAGCATACAGTAGTCCGCCTAACCAGAAGAAAAAGTAATTGGCAAAGCATGTGTTCTTCTGACACCATTGTGATGGATATTCCAAGCTGATGTTCTGTTGCTCCTCGTCATTTAGTAGGTCGTCATGGTAAATAAGAATTTGTTCTTAACTGACTTCCCTAGTTAAATAAAGGTTCAATAAAAAGGTATATATAACATAACAGCCAGTCACTGATAGTCATGAGACTCTCCTTCTTCTGGGTCTTGTGTTACATACAGTAGTATAAGTAGCCTTTCCTGCAGTCAAATGAACAAAAGCGCCCTCTAGTGGTCTCATGGGTGGAATGTTATTAATCATTTTCATAATTTCCTAATTGATCAGAAATAAATACAAATTAAAACACAGAAAGTCTGGTGTTTCAATGTCAAACGGTGTTGTTATATTTCAGTCTTCTATGATGTATAAAAAGTGTAATATTGGGATGAAAACTCAAAATTGAATACATTTTAACTCTATTTCTGACACAAGCCTATAACCATGTGTGTTAGGTGTATACTTTTGTTTCAAAGTAGATTTGTTTAAGACTCACCAAGAAACAGTCTTGACCCTGATGTATCCCAGTGCAGTAATGGGCAGCCCCTTACCTCTTTCTATTTCCAGATATTATTGAGCTCTTCTTCTATCTCTCTTTCATTCTGCAAAATACACATTAACTAGTCGACTGTATGTGACTGTATTACAACACTCAAGTGTTAAAGAACAAGAAACATATGTATTTAAATTCTTACTAAATTAGCAGTAAACTCATTAGTAAAGGTATCAAGCATGACAAATTGCATATCAACTTCAAAGTCATTTCAGTGCCTGGGGACATCCTGTGGATTGTGTAAGAGCATTCATCCCTGCTCCTCTTGGAGTGTGTGGAGGTCTGAGGTTCCTCCCCACCCTCCCTGCTTCTCTTACTGGACTGGGACAGCTGGGATGGGAGGTCCTGACAGATCTCTCTGGATCTCTCCATGTGTCTGTGGTAGGAGGGGTGGGTCTGCTGGTTCTCTCTGGATCTCTCCATGTGTCTGTGGTAGGAGGGGTGGGTCTGCTGGTTCTCTCTGGATCTCTCCATGTGTCTGTGGTAGGAGGGTGGGTCTGCTGGTTCTCTCTGGATCTCTCCATGTGTCTGTGGTAGGAGGGTGGGTCTGCTGGTTCTCTCTGGATCTC
Organism: Oncorhynchus kisutch; assembly: GCF_002021735.2. Classification (NCBI taxonomy): domain Eukaryota; kingdom Metazoa; phylum Chordata; class Actinopteri; order Salmoniformes; family Salmonidae; genus Oncorhynchus; species Oncorhynchus kisutch. Next base: position 75,970,103 of record NC_034186.2, read on the forward strand.
TCCATGTGCCTGTGGTAGGAGGGGTAGGTCTGCTGGTTCTCTCTGGATCTCTCCATGTGCCTGTGGTAGGAGGGGTAGGTCTGCTGGTTCTCTCTGGATCTCTCCATGTGTCTGTGGTAGGAGGGGTAGGTCTGCTGGTTCTCTCTGGATCTCTCCATGTGTCTGTGGTAGGAGGGTGGGTCTGCTGGTTCTCTCTGGATCTCTCCATGTGTCTGTGGTAGGAGGGTGGGTCTGCTGGTTCTCTCTGGATCTCTCCATGTGTCTGTGGTAGGAGGGGTAGGTCTGCTGGTTCTCTCTGGATCTCTCCATGTGTCTGTGGTAGGAGGGTGGGTCTGCTGGTTCTCTCTGGATCTCTCCATGTGTCTGTGGTAGGAGGGTAGGTCTGCTGGTTCTCTCTGGATCTCTCCATGTGTCTGTGGTAGGAGGGTGGGTCTGCTGGTTCTCTCTGGATCTCTCCATGTGTCTGTGGCAGGAGCGGGGCCGTTCCCAAGTTAATTTACTGCATTTCTATACAGTTAGAAAACTTTCAAATGCTATTTGGAGAACAGCAAAAACAAGCAAAATGACCCCAGCCATTATCACCTTGGCTGCTGTAGGTTCATTCAGCTCAGTCGATCTACAAACACATAGTCTATTAGCTATACAATTGATTTAGTCAGAGTCAGCAGTAGCCTATAGGTCTATATTACTATGTCATTTTTGTCATATAAAAAAATATTTTTTGCTAATGTCTCCAGTCATATAAAGTGTAGTAGAATTGCATGAAATGTGTTTATTAACACAGAAAGAAAGGAGAAGAAACGTACCTGACATAGACTATAGCTTAGGCCTCTTCTACGCCAATACAGGGGCAGCCATGCATTGAACACTGCAGTCTTTTAACACAAACAGTGATTGGGTTATATTATTAGCCTAAATGATCTAATCCACTCATCACATTAGGAATAGTAGGCTTACTAGGATATTTGACATAAGTCTGCAAATGTGATGACAGACAGATGCATGGAATGCTTTATTATAAAGGTGTATTTTTATGGTGAACATTAGCTTCCCAAAACTCACACGCTGCCTATAAGAGAGGGGAGAAGGACAGAGAGAGAGAGACCTGATTTAACTCAAACTAAACTGTCCATTGTACAGCAGAGTGGGTGTCCAACTCCAAACCCCCATAACTGAATAGATAGGAGCATGTCATGAGCGCACCGCTTACATAACAGCGCTGAGAGCTCTCCATACAGAATGGGGACCATATACACTGCTCAAAAAAATAAAGGGAACACTTAAACAACACAATGTAACTGCAAGTCAATCACACTTCTGTGAAATCAAACTGTCCACTTAGGAAGCAACACTGATTGACAATACATTTCACATGCTGTTGTGCAAATGGAATAGACAACAGGTGGAAATTATAGGCAATTAGCAAGACACCCCCAATAAAGGAGTGGTTCTGCAAGTGATGACCACAGACCACTTCTCAGTTCCTATGCTTCCTGGCTGATGTTTTGGTCACTTTTGAATGCTGGCGGTGCTTTCACTCTAGTGGTAGCATGAGACGGAGTCTACAACCCACACAAGTGACTCAGGTAGTGCAGCTCATCTCGGATGGCACATCAATGTGAGCTGTGGCAAGAAGGTTTGCTGTGTCTTTCAGCGTAGTGTCCAGAGCATAGAGGCGCTACCAGGAGACTGGCCAGTACATCAGGAGACGTGGAGGAGGCCGTAGGAGGGCAACAACCCAGCAGCAGGACCGCTACCTCCGCCTTTGTGCAAGGAGGAGCAGGAGGAGCACTGCCAGAGCCCTGCAAAATGACCTCCAGCAGGCCACAAATGTGCATGTGTCTGCTCAAAAGGTCAGAAACAGACTCCATGAGGGTGGTATGAGGGCCCGACGTCCTCAGGTGGGGGTTGTGCTTACAGCCCAACACCGTGCAGGACGTTTGGCATTTGCCAGAGAACACCAAGATTGGCAAATTTGCCACTGGCGCCCTGTGCTCTTCACAGATGAAAGCAGGTTCACACTGAGCACATGTAACGCAGTCTGGAGACGCCGTGGAGAACATTCTGCTGCCTGCAACATGACCGGTTTGGCGGTGGGTCAGTCATGGTGTGGGGTGGCATTTCTTTGGGGGGCCGCACAGCCCTCCATGTGCTCGCCAGAGGTAGCCTGACTGCCATTAGGTACCGAGATGAGATCCTCAGACCCCTTGTGAGACCATATGCTGGTGCGGTTGGCCCTGGGTTCCTTCTAATGCAAGACAATGCTAGACCTCATGTGGCTGGAGTGTGTCAGCAGTTCCTGCAAGAGGAAGGCATTAATGCTATGGACTGGCTCGCCCGGTCCCCAGACCTGAATCCAATTGAGCACATCTGGGACATCATGTCTCGCTCCATCCAGACTGTCCAGGAGTTGGCGGATGCTTTAGTCCAGGTCTGGGAGGAGATCCCTCAGGAGACCATCCGCCACCTCATCAGGAGCATGCCCAGGCGTTGTAGGGAGGTCATACAGGCACGTGGAGGCCACACACACTACTGAGCCTCATTTTGACTTGTTTTAAGGACATTACATCAAATTTGGATCAGCCTGTAGTGTGGTTTTTGACTTTAATTTTGAGTGTGACTCCAAATCCAGACCTCCATGGGTTGATACATTTGATTTCCATTGATAATTTTTGTGTGATTTTGTCAGCAAAAGAAAAAAGTATTTAATAAGAATATTTCATTCATTCAGATCTAGGATGTGTTATTTTAGTGTTCCCTTTATTTTTTTGAGCAGTGTATAAACATCCCATGTTTTTTCTCTCTCCTACCCCAATCCCATGGTCATTTATATCAATAATGCAATGGCAAAACATTTCATAATTTTTTTACAACCCAAATTCTTCCTATTTTCCGATTTCACTACCAGGAGTTTTATGCACATCCAAAATGACAACAGATGCTGCCTAAAATAATGTAGAATACATAGATAAAATAATGTAGAATACATAGATAAAATAATGTAGAATACATAGATAAAATAATGTACAACAATACATAGATAAAGTAATGTAGAATACATAGATAAAATAATGTAGAATACATAGATAAAATAATGTAGAATACATAGATAAAATAATGTACAACAATACATAGATAAAGTAATGTAGAATACATAGATAAAATAATGTACAACAATACATAGATAAAGTAATGTAGAATACATAGATAAAATAATGTACAACAATACATAGATAAAATAATGTACAATACATAAAATAATGTAGATTACAGAGATAAAATAATGTAGATTACACAGATAAAATAATGTAGATTACACAGATAAAATAATGTACAATACATAAAATAATGTACAATACATAGATAAAGTAATGTAGAATACACAGATAAAATAATGTACAATACATAAAATAATGTAGATTACACAGATAAAATAATGTAGATTACACAGATAAAATAATGTACAATACATAAAATAATGTACAATACATAGATAAAGTAATGTAGAATACATAGATAAAATAATGTACAATACACAGATAAATATGGATGTCCACTCTGTTTTTCTGCTCCCAAACTTGATATTTTAATAAAGCTTTGGTGATTAAGAGTTATTTCAGAGAGGTCTCTATCCAAGCCCTTTGTCGATAGTCTTGACTACTTGGGGAATGCATTTGGCATGACAAAAAAAGGGCTTCATTGATCTTGTTTTTTTAACCAAATTAAACTTAATGGCAAAAAAACAATTGTTATTTTTTTTCTAAATACGAGGTTTACGGGCACAAAAAACACATCTCTCTTGTTTGAATGTGCATATTGGCACTGCGCGTCACAGCTGGATAGGCTGCGCTACCGCTGTCAAAATCCATACCGTAACCAACCATGTTAGGACCGCAAAGTGTTTAAGGACACACATCAGATATTGCCACCCCTTCCACCTCAGCGCAAGCCAGATCATATGAGACAAGTCAATTATCAATCCTAGCGTTAGAAAATAGAAGAGTGCTTTCTTTAACAGGTCGAAATGGCCAAGCATGTGTTTGACACCTGCACTGACTGAAAGTCAGCCCAAAATAGAGCGCATAGTGCAGTGCTTCCCAAACTAGGGGTCACTACCCCATGTGGGGTCACCTGATTTGAAAATGGGGAGAAAATGTGCGCTTGGTTCATAGAACCGAGGTTACATCTTCCTTCAAGTGTGGCTCTACCTTTTGAATGGTTTAAGCCACAAAATATTGTGACGCCATCACTGAATATAAGACTCTCAGTAACACGTTGGCAGGGTTGGGGAATAACAGATTACATGTCATCTGGAATAACAGAATAACAGATTACACGTCAATCCTGCAATAGATGTTCAATTGAATGTAGTTACGTACTATTTCTCTTTACTATGACCACAAGTCGTTAGCACCAAGTTGGCAAGATGGGGCAATAAATCAGATTGAGATGAAAAGATAATCAATGATGTTCTTTTCTACACAGAAAATCATTCAACATGATTGCCTAATGATCTTTGGAACTTCCCAATACCTTTCTGATGCATTTCAGTCACTTCAAACCATTCTGTCTTCAGATTTAATTACTGTCAAAAATACTGTCAGACTGATTCGCAATAGACTGTCATAGCACAAAATAACAAACAAACAGAAACTGTGGCATAGCGATATCATCATTGGGGGAGAAAGGAAAGAGAGGGAGGAGAGATGGAGGACAAGCAGTACTTTAAGAGTTCTCATGACATCTAGTGGTGAGTTTTGGATTATTTTTATCTCCACAATCAACACATTGAACATTGATGATATCATCGTAAACCACAAAGCTGCAGACAGACAGTCAGACCTGCAGACAGACAGACAGACAGTCAGACCTGCAGCAGACAGACAGACAGACAGACAGACAGACAGACAGACAGACAGACAGACAGACAGACAGACAGACAGACAGACAGACAGACAGACAGACCTGCAGCAGACAGTCAGAACTGCAGCAGACAGGCAGACAGACAGACAGACAGACAGACACACTGACACACATTCATCCACGAAGTCACCCTCACAAAGATACAATAAAGTATAAATACAATTATTTGTGTATCATGAGTTAATATTACAGGGAACAAAGGGATATGTGTAATCTTGGTTAACCCAGGTAATTGTTCACCTAGGTAATTGTTCACCCAGGCAATTGTTCACCCAGGCAATTGTTCACCCAGGTAATTGTTCACCCAGGTAATTGTTCACCCAGGTAATCGTTAACCCAGGTAATTGTTCACCCAGGCAATTGTTCACCCAGGTAATTGTTCACCCAGGTAATTGTTCACCCAGGTAATTGTTCACCCAGGTAATCGTTCACCCAGGTAATTGTTCACCCAGGTAATTGTACTAGAACGAGGAGGAGAACCGGAACGAGGAGCTCCAACCTCTCTTTTTGCAAGTTACGGGCAGAATATCCCCTCCCTTCAAAATTCGAAAGATGCTGACACCTGTGAAATCGTGATTTGTGCAAATAACCAGTGAGGAAAAAACCCAAAAGCAGAACTACTGGTGCTCGTTATCCTACACATCCTGTTCAGCCTCATACAGATTCTACGGTACCAGTTGTGTTTACGTAGATCTGTCCATGAGAGATTAGACTATGTGTGACATTCAATGTATCATGTTAAGGATTCCCTGATGAGTTTGTTTATGTTTGTGTTTACCACCACATCATTTCAATGTGGAGAACTGGGTAATATTTGGTGTATATGTTGATCAATAAGATTACAACCTATTTTCACCCACTAAAAATGATAGCCAAAATCAAATGTTAGTCACATACTCATATTTAGCAGATGTTGTTGAGGGTGTAGAGAAATTCTTGTGTTCCTACCTACCTCCAACAGTGCAGTGGTATCTATAATTCACAACAGTACACACAAATCTCAAAGTAAAAGAATGGAATTATAAATATTACGTTGAGCAATGTTGGAGTGGCATTGCCTAGAATACAGTATATACATATGAAATGAGTAAAACAGTATGTAAACATTATTAAAGTGAACAGTGTTCCATTATTAACGTGACCAGTGATTCCATGACTATGTACATGGGCAGCAGCCTCTGAGGTGCAGGGTTGAGTAACTGGGTGGTAGCCAGCTGGTCACAGTGACTATGTTCAGGGCAGGGTACTGGGTGGAAGCTGGCTAGTGATGGCTATTTAACAATCTGATTGCCTTGAGATAGAAGCTGTCTTTCAGTTTCTCTGTTCTCTGTTCCAGCTCTGTACTCACCTTTCCTTCTGGATGATAGTGGGGTGAACAGGGCATGGCTCGGGTGGTTGATGTCCTTGATGATCTTTTTGGCCTTCTTGTGACATCGGGTGCTGTAGGTGTACTGGGGGGCAGGTAGTTTGCACCCTCTGGAGAGCCCTGCGGTTGCCGGCGGTGCCGTTGCCGTACCAGGCTGTGATACAGCCCGACAGGATGCTCTCAATGGTGCATCTGTAAAACTTGTGAGGGTCTTAGGGACCAAGCCTTATTTCTTCAGCCTCCTGAGGTTGTAGAGACACTGTTGCGCCTTCTTCACCACACTGTCTGTGTGGGTGGACCATTTCAGATTGTCAGGGATGTGTATGCCAAGATACTTGAAGCTTTTCACCTTCTCTACTGCGGTCCCGTCGATGTGGGTGTGCTCCCTCTGCTGTTTCTTGAAGTCCATGATCAGCTCCTTAGTTTTGTTGACATTGAGGGACAGGTTATTTTCTTGGCACCACTCCACCAGGGCACTCATCTCCTCCCTGTAGGCTGTCTCGTCATTGTTGGTAATCAGACCTACAACGGTAGTGTTGTCTGAAAACATAATGATTGAGTTGAAGACATGCGTGGCCACAAAGTCATGGGTGACCAGTGAGTACAGGAGGGGGCTGAGCACACACCCTTGTGGGGCCCCTGTGTTGAGGATCAGCATAGTGAGGGTGTTGTTTCCTACCTTCACCACCTGGGGGCGGCCCGTCAGAAAGTCCAGGACCCAGTTGCACAGGGTGGGGTTCAGACCCAGGGCCCAGCTTAGTGATGAGCTTGGAAGGAACTATGGTGTTGAAAGCTGAGCTGTAGTCAATGAACAGCATTCTTACGTAGGTATTCCTCTTGTACAGATGGGATAGGGCAGTGTGCAGTGCAATGGCAATTGCATCGATTGTGGATCTATTGGGGCGGTATGGAAATTGAAGTTGGTCTAGGGTGTCAGGTAAGGTGGAGGAATTTGGTATTTTATTAGTATTCCCAAAAGCAGCAGCTACTCTTCCTGGGGTCCACACAAAACATGAAACATAATACATAATGACATATTACAGAGCATCAATAGACAAGAACAGCTCAAGGACAGAACTACATACATTTTTAAAAAGGCACACATAGCCTATATATTAATGCATACACACAAACTATCTAGGTCAAATAGGGGAGAGGCGTTGTGCCATGAGGTGTTGCTTTATCTGTTTTTTGAAACCAGGTTTACTGTTTATTTGAGCAATATGAGATGGAAGGGCTCTATATAATACTATATAATACTGTATGTTTTCTTGAATTTGTTCTGGATTTGGGAACTATGAAAAGACCCCTGGTGGCATTTCTGGTGGGATACGTGTGTGTGTCAGAGCTGTGTGTAAGTTACCTGTGCAAACAATTTGGGATTTTCAACACATTAATGTTTCTTATAAAAAGGTGAAGTGATGCAGTCAGTTTCTCCTCAACTCTTAGCCAAGAGAGTCTGGCATGCATAGTATTTATATAAGCCCTCTGATTACAATTAAGAGCAAAACGTGCCGCTCTGTTCTGGGCCAGCTGCAGCTTAACTAGGTCTTTCCTTGCCGTACTGGACCACACGACTGGACAATAATCAAGGTTAGACAAAACTAGAGCCTGCAGAACTGGCTTTCTGGAGTGTGGTATCAATTTAGCAGAGCATCTCTTTATTACGGACAGACCTCTCCCCATCTTTACAACCATTGAATCTATATGTTTTGACAATGACAGTTTACAATTATTTATTATTTATTTACCTTTATTTAACCAGGTAGGCAAGTTGAGAACAAGTTCTCATTTACAATTGCGACCTGGCCAAGATAAAGCATAGCAGTTCGACAGATAAAACGACACAGAGTTACACATGGAGTAAAAACAAACATACAGTCAATAATGCAGTATAAACAAGTCTATATACAATGTGAGCAAATGAGGTGAGAAGGGAGGTAAAGGCAAAAAAGGCCATGATGGCAAAGTAAATACAATATAGCAAGTAAAATACTGGAATGGTAGTTTTGCAATGGAAGAATGTGCAAAGTAGAAATAAAAAATAATGGGGTGCAAAGGAGAAAAATAAATAAATAAATTAAAATTAAATACAGTTGGGAAAGAGGTAGTTGTTTGGGCTAAATTATAGGTGGGCTATGTACAGGTGCAGTAATCTGTGAGCTGCTCTGACAGTTGGTGCTTAAAGCTAGTGAGGGAGATAAGTGTTTCCAGTTTCAGAGATTTTTGTAGTTCGTTCCAGTCATTGGCAGCAGAGAACTGGAAGGAGAGGCGGCCAAAGAAAGAATTGGTTTTGGGGGTGACTAGAGAGATATACCTGCTGGAGCGTGTGCTACAGGTGGGAGATGCTATGGTGACCAGCGAGCTGAGATAAGGGGGGACTTTACCTAGCAGGGTCTTGTAGATGACATGGAGCCAGTGGGTTTGGCGACGAGTATGAAGCGAGGGCCAGCCAACGAGAGCGTACAGGTCGCAATGGTGGGTAGTATATGGGGCTTTGGTGATAAAACGGATTGCACTGTGATAGACTGCATCCAATTTGTTGAGTAGGGTATTGGAGGCTATTTTGTAAATGACATCGCCAAAGTCGAGGATTGGTAGGATGGTCAGTTTTACAAGGGTATGTTTGGCAGCATGAGTGAAGGATGCTTTGTTGCGAAATAGGAAGCCAATTCTAGATTTAACTTTGGATTGGAGATGTTTGATATGGGTCTGGAAGGAGAGTTTACAGTCTAACCAGACACCTAAGTATTTGTAGTTGTCCACGTATTCTAAGTCAGAGCCGTCCAGAGTAGTGATGTTGGACAGGCGGGTAGGTGCAGGTAGCGATCGGTTGAAGAGCATGCATTTAGTTTTACTTGTATTTAAGAGCAATTGGAGGCCACGGAAGGAGAGTTGTATGGCATTGAAGCTTGCCTGGAGGGTTGTTAACACAGTGTCCAAAGAAGGGCCGGAAGTATACAGAATGGTGTCGTCTGCGTAGAGGTGGATCAGGGACTCACCAGCAGCAAGAGCGACCTCATTGATGTATACAGAGAAGAGAGTCGGTCCAAGAATTGAACCCTGTGGCACCCCCATAGAGACTGCCAGAGGTCCGGACAGCAGACCCTCCGATTTGACACACTGAACTCTATCAGAGAAGTAGTTGGTGAACCAGGCGAGGCAATCATTTGAGAAACCAAGGCTGTCGAGTCTGCCGATGAGGATATGGTGATTGACAGAGTCGAAAGCCTTGGCCAGATCAATGAATACGGCTGCACAGTAATGTTTCTTATCGATGGCGGTTAAGATATCGTTTAGGACCTTGAGCGTGGCTGAGGTGCACCCATGACCAGCTCTGAAACCGGATTGCATAGCAGAGAAGGTATGGTGAGATTCGAAATGGTCGGTAATCTGTTTGTTGACTTGGCTTTCGAAGACCTTAGAAAGGCACGGTAGGATAGATATAGGTCTGTAGCAGTTTGGGTCAAGAGTGTCCCCCCCTTTGAAGAGGGGGATGACCGCAGCTGCTTTCCAATCTTTGGGAATCTCAGACGACACGAAAGAGAGGTTGAACAGGCTAGTAATAGGGGTGGCAACAATTTCGGCAGATAATTTTAGAAAGAAAGGGTCCAGATTGTCTAGCCCGGCTGATTTGTAGGGGTCCAGATTTTGCAGCTCTTTCAGAACATCAGCTGAATGGATTTGGGAGAAGGAGAAATGGGGAAGGCTTGGGCGAGTTGCTGTTGGGGGTGCAGTGCTGTTGTCCGGGGTAGGAGTAGCCAGGTGGAAAGCATGGCCAGCCGTAGAAAAATGCTTATTGAAATTCTCAATTATGGTGGATTTATCAGTGGTGACAGTGTTTCCTATCTTCAGTGCAGTGGGCAGCTGGGAGGAGGTGTTCTTATTCTCCATGGACTTTACAGTGTCCCAGAACTTTTTTGAGTTAGTGTTGCAGGAAGCAAATTTCTGCTTGAAAAAGCTAGCCTTGGCTTTTCTAACTGCCTGTGTATAATGATTTCTAGCTTCCCTGAACAGCTGCATATCACGGGGGCTGTTCGATGCTAATGCAGAACGCCATAGGATGTTTTTGTGTTGGTTAAGGGCAGTCAGGTCTGGGGAGAACCAAGGGCTATATCTGTTCCTGGTTCTAAATTTCTTAAATGGGGCATGTTTATTTAAGATGGTTAGGAAGGCATTTTTAAAAAATATCCAGGCATCCTCTACTGACGGGATGAGATCAATATCCTTCCAGGATACCCCGGCCAGGTCGATTAGAAAGGCCTGCTCGCAGAAGTGTTTCAGGGAGCGTTTTACAGTGATGAGTGGAGGTCGTTTGACCGCTGACCCATTACGGATGCAGGCAATGAGGCAGTGATCGCTGAGATCTTGGTTGAAGACAGCAGAGGTGTATTTAGAGGGGAAGTTGGTTAGGATGATATCTATGAGGGTGCCCGTGTTTAAGGTTTTGGGGAGGTACCTGGTAGGTTCATTGATTATTTGTGTGAGATTGAGGGCATCAAGTTTAGATTGTAGGATGGCTGGGGTGTTAAGCATGTTCCAGTTTAGGTCGCCTAGCAGCACGAACTCTGAAGATAGATGGGGGGCAATCAGTTCACATATGGTGTCCAGAGCACAGCTGGGGGCAGAGGGTGGTCTATAGCAGGCGGCAACGGTGAGAGACTTGTTTTTAGAGAGGTAGATTTTTAAAAGTAGAAGTTCAAATTGTTTGGGTACAGACCTGGATAGTAGGACAGAACTCTGCAGGCTATCTTTGCAGTAGATTGCAACACCGCCCCCTTTGGCAGTTCTATCTTGTCTGAAAATGTTGTAGTTTGGAATTAAAATGTCTGAGTTTTTGGTGGTCTTCCTAAGCCAGGACAATCTAAGGTAACACCAAGTAATTTAGTCTCCTCAACTTGTTCAACAGTCACACCATTCATTACCACATTCAGCTGAGGTCTAGCACTTAAGGAAAGATTTGTACCAAATACTATGCTCTTAGTTTTAGAAATATTCAGGACCAGTTATTGGCCACCCATTACTGGCCACCCATTCCTAAACAGACTGCAACTCTTTGTTAAGGGTTTCAGTGACTTCATTAGCTGCGGTTGCTGATGCGTATATGGTTGAATCAGTATACATGGACACACACGCTGTGTTTCATGCCAGTGGCAGGTCATTTGTAAAAATAGAAAAGAGTAGAGGGCCTAGAGAGCTGCCCTGCGGTACACCACCCTTTATATGTTTGACATTAGAAACGCTTTCATTAAAGAAAACCCTTTGAGATATATTAGATAGCTCTGAATCCACAATATGGCAGAGGTTGAAAAGCCATAGCACTTCAGTTTTCTCAACAGGTTACGGTCAATAATATCAAAGGCTGCACTGAAATCTAACAATACAGCTCCCACAATCTTCTTATTATCCATTTCTTTCAACCAATCATCACTCATTTGTGTCATTGCAGTATGTTGAGTGCCCTTCTCTATAAGCATGCTGAAAGTCTGTTGTTCATTTGTTTACAGAGAAATAGCATTGTATTTGGTCAAACACTATTTTTTCCAACAGTTTTCTAAGAGCTGGCAGCAAGCTTGTAGGTCTGCTGTTAGAACCAGTAATGGCAGCTTTACCACTCTTGGGTAGTGGAATTACTTTGGCTTCCCTCCAGGCCTGAGGACAAAGACTTTCCTTTAGGCTCAGATTAAAAATATGACAGATAGGAGTGGCTATAGAGTCAGCCACCATCCTCAGTAGCTTTCCATCTAAGTTGTCAATGTTTGTCATTATTGATCTTTAACAATAATTGTTCCACTTCTCCCACACTAACTTTATGTCATGAACCGGCTCAAAACCTGTAACAAAAGGGAGACAACGTGGAGATAAGGAGTAACAAAACATATATTTATTAAATACAGTAACTAAGTATAATATACAATGGTGTGTGTAATCAGTAATGTAAGTGAGTGTTTTGCTTGCATGAATGTGATAATGCAGGGTGTTGAAAGATGCCAAAGCAACCAATCAAAAACCACCAAGAAACACAACAAAATCTGTAAAGGTGTCTGTATGGAGAGAGTCTTCTCCATGAATGGGGAAGTGGTGTATTTATCCTGGGACACACCGGGCCCGGGTGTTTCCCATGTAGCTGACGACCCTCCCAACTCCGCCCACCGGCATCCTAATAAGGAAACAACAAGAGAGAGAGAGAATACAGCAGACAGAGTGGGAGGGTCGTCACACTTAAAAAAATTCAAACTTGCACTGCTTTTCTTTCATTATTAGGTGTGCCTTTCTAAGGTCTTCGAAAGCCAAGTCAACAAACAGATTACCGACCATTTCGAATCTCACCATACCTTCTCTGCTATGCAATCTGGTTTCAGAGCTGGTCATGGGTGCACCTCAGCCACGCTCAAGGTCCTAAACGATATCTTAACCGCCATCGATAAGAAACATTACTGTGCAGCCGTATTCATTGATCTGGCCAAGGCTTTCGACTCTGTCAATCACCATATCCTCATCGGCAGACTCGACAGCCTTGGTTTCTCAAATGATTGCCTCGCCTGGTTCACCAACTACTTCTCTGATAGAGTTCAGTGTGTCAAGTCGGAGGGTCTGCTGTCCGGACCTCTGGCAGTCTCTATGGGGGTGCCACAGGGTTCAATTCTTGGACCGACTCTCTTCTCTGTATACATCAATGAGGTCGCTCTTGCTGCTGGTGAGTCCCTGATCCACCTCTACGCAGACGACACCATTCTGTATACTTCCGGCCCTTCTTTGGACACTGTGTTAACAACCCTCCAGGCAAGCTTCAATGCCATACAACTCTCCTTCCGTGGCCTCCAATTGCTCTTAAATACAAGTAAAACTAAATGCATGCTCTTCAACCGATCGCTACCTGCACCTACCCGCCTGTCCAACATCACTACTCTGGACGGCTCTGACTTAGAATACGTGGACAACTACAAATACTTAGGTGTCTGGTTAGACTGTAAACTCTCCTTCCAGACCCATATCAAACATCTCCAATCCAAAGTTAAATCTAGAATTGGCTTCCTATTTCGCAACAAAGCATCCTTCACTCATGCTGCCAAACATACCCTTGTAAAACTGACCATCCTACCAATCCTCGACTTTGGCGATGTCATTTACAAAATAGCCTCCAATACCCTACTCAACAAATTGGATGCAGTCTATCACAGTGCAATCCGTTTTATCACCAAAGCCCCATATACTACCCACCATTGCGACCTGTACGCTCTCGTTGGCTGGCCCTCGCTTCATACTCGTCGCCAAACCCACTGGCTCCATGTCATCTACAAGACCCTGCTAGGTAAAGTCCCCCCTTATCTCAGCTCGCTGGTCACCATAGCATCTCCCACCTGTAGCACACGCTCCAGCAGGTATATCTCTCTAGTCACCCCCAAGACCAATTCTTTCTTTGGCCGCCTCTCCTTCCAGTTCTCTGCTGCCAATGACTGGAACGAACTACAAAAATCTCTGAAACTGGAAACACTTATCTCCCTCACTAGCTTTAAGCACCAACTGTCAGAGCAGCTCACAGATTACTGCACCTGTACATAGCCCACCTAAAATTTAGCCCAAACAACTACCTCTTTCCCAACTGTATTTAATTTTTATTTATTTATTTATTTTGCTCCTTTGCACCCCATTATTTTTTTATTTCTACTTTGCACATTCTTCCATTGCAAAACTACCATTCCAGTATTTTACTTGCTATATTGTATTTACTTTGCCATCATGGCCTTTTTTTGCCTTTACCTCCCTTCTCACCTCATTTGCTCACATTGTATATAGACTTGTTTATACTGCATTATTGACTGTATGTTTGTTTTTACTCCATGTGTAACTCTGTGTCGTTTTATCTGTCGAACTGCTTTGCTTTATCTTGGCCAGGTCGCAATTGTAAATGAGAACTTGTTCTCAACTTGCCTACCTGGTTAAATAAAGGTAAAATAAATAAATAAATAAATAAATTAGTTTATTTTTATGCATGAATATAATTGCTTACTGTTTTGTCGAATAATCTTTTAAATAATTAGCAACATCAAATGGTCTTGTGATGAATAAGCCATCCGATTCGATGAAAGATGGAGATGAATTTGTCTTTCTGCCCATCATTTCATTTAAAGTACTCCAAAGTTTTTTTCCATCATTCTTTATATCATTGATCTTGACTTCATAATGAAGTTTCTTCTTCTTTTGTTGAGTTTAGTCACATCATTTCTCAATCTGCAGTAAGTCAGCCAGTCAGATGTGCAGCCAGACCTATTAGCCACTCCTTTTGCCTCATCTCTTTCAACCATATAGTTTTTCAATTTCTCATCAATCCATGGAGCCTTAACAGTTCTAACAGTCAGTTTCTTAACAGGTGCATGTTTATCAATAATTGGAAGAAGCAATTTCATAAATTCATCAAGTGCAGCGTCTGGATGCTCCTCATTAATCACATCAGACCAACAAATATTTTTAACATCATCCACATAAGAGTCACAGCAAAATCTTATACACTATTTTAGACCCAGCTGATGGAACTTTGTCTTTCCTGGATATAGCCACTATATTGTGATCACTGCATCCAATGGGTACGGATACAGCTTTAGAACAAAGTTCTACAGTATTAGTAAACATGTGATTGAGGCATGTGGATGATATTGTTCCTGTAGTGTTTGTAAACACCCTGGTAGGTTTATTAATAACCTGAACCAGATTACAGGCACTGGTTACAGTAAGAAGCTTCCGCCAGACAGAAGTCACTCCTCAGTAAAAGACACATGACAGCCCGTTTGGAGTTTGCCAAAAGGCAACTAAAGGACTCTGACCATGAGAAACAAGATTCTCTGGTCTGATGAAATCAAGATAGAACTATTTGGCCTGAATGCCAAGCGTAACTTCTGGAGGAAACTTGGCACCATCCCCACGGTAAAGCATGGTGGTGGCAGCACCATGCTGTGGGGATGTCTTTCAGTGCCAGGGACTGGGAGACTAGTCAGGATTGAGGGAAAGATGAACGGAGCAAAGTACAGAGAGATCCTTGATGAAAACCTGCCCCAGAGAGCTCAGGAGAGCTTTTCCCAGGCTCTCTTTTCTCGTCCTCCTGGCTTTGACCCTTGCATGTCCTGACTCAGAGCCCGCCTGCCTGACCTCTCTGCCTGTCCCTGAGCCTGCCTGCCGACCTTTACCTCTGTCCCTCTCTGGATTACTGACCCATGCCTGTCCCTGAGCCTGTCTGCCGACCTTTTCCTCTGTCCCTCTCTGGATTACCGACCCCTGCCTGTCCCTGAGCCTGTCTGCCGACCTTTACCTCTGTCCCTCTCTGGATTACCGACCCCTGCCTGTCCCTGAGCCTGTCTGCCGACCTTTACCTCTGTTCCTCTCTGGATTATCGACCCCTGCCTGTCCCTGAGCCTGTCTGCCGACCTTTACCTCTGTCCCTCTCTGGATTACTGACCCCTGCCTGTCCCTGAGCCTGTCTGCTGACCTTTACCTCTGTTCCTCTCTGGATTATCAACCCCTGCCTGTCCCTGAGCCTGTCTGCCGACCTTTACCTCTGTCCCTCTCTGGATTACCGACCCCTGCCTGTCCCTGAGCCTGTCTGCCGACCTTTACCTCTGTTCCTCTCTGGATTATCGACCCCTGCCTGTCCCTGAGCCTGTCTGCCGACCTTTACCTCTGTTCCTCTCTGGATTATCGACCCCTGCCTGTCCCTGAGCCTGTCTGCTGACCTTTACCTCTGTTCCTCTCTGGATTATCGACCCCTGCCTGTCCCTGAGCCTGTCTACCGACCTTTACCTCTGTCCCTCTCTGGATTATCGACCCCTGCCTGTCCCTGAGCCTGTCTACTGACCTTTACCTCTGTCCCTCTCTGGATTACTGACCCCTGCCTGTCCCTGAGCCAGCCTGCCGACCTTTACCTCTGTCCCTCTCTGGATTACTGACCCCTGCCTGCATTGACCTGTCTTTGCCTGCCCTGTTGCTACAATAAACATTGCTACTTTGACAGTCTGCATCTGGGTCTTACCTTGGTTCTGATAGTAGTGGATATTACATTGGAGATCTGATGTTGTTTCAAAGTAATGCATTCAACATAAGATGCATTCAACATGCATGCATTCAACATAAGATTTGTCTGTTGAAATTTGGTTAACATGATGGTGTAATCCTGTGGTTGGAATTTCACCCTCAAAACAGTTCACGTCAATTACTTTTTGCAAATCCAAAATATTTTCCACATCACAATAAGTTGACAAATGACATTGAAACAACGTTGATTTAACCAGTTTGTGCCCAGTGGGTAGTTAAAGTAGTTTTAGCATAGGATCTAGAAAGGCTTTGCACCAGTTGTGTCAATACTGAACTAAGAAGTGACTGGTACTGTCTATTCTGTCTTACACTTACTGGCCAAATACAACAGACAGACACACGTCAGACACATGTGACAAACAGAGAGAGTGGGAAAGCCACTGTTTATTCACAACAGTAAGACTTCTTATAAAATGACTTATTTGACGTATAGAGAAGCAAAATGACATATATAAAAGCATCCATCTCTGCTTCTCTTTCTCCTTGTCCTGTCCTCCCTCACTTCTTGGCAGAAGCCTTCTGGGTGTGGAGCTGGTAGATCTGTTCACAGGCGATGGAGAGGTCCACCACCAGGGAGACAAACTCCTCGAAGTTTACCATCCCATCACCATTCTGGTCCAGATTCTTCATGATCTTGTCTATCGCAGCTGGGTCCTTCTGGGACTGAGAGGGAAGGAGAGATGGAGGAGATGAAGAGAATGAGTAAGAGAGAGAGCGAGAGTGAAAGAGAGATAGATGGGAGGAGGGGAGAGAGGGTGTTAGATTGACTTTGGATACTCTTTAATAAAGTGAAAGAGAAATCAGAACGAAAGGGAAAGAGCGTGAGAAAGTGTTGAGGGACAGTGAGATAAAAACAGAGAGAGAGAGCGAGAGAGAGAGAGAGAGAGAGATCTATGGTACCTTCAGGAAGCTGCCCAGTTCTGTCTGCATGAGTTCTTTCAGCTCCTTCTTGCTCAGTGTGTTACAGTCACCGTCCTTGTCGGCATAGCGATGGAACACCGTGATCAGGGACTGCAAGGATCTCTCCAATTGAGACGGCATGGCTGCAGAGAGAAGGATACACTGAGGAGGGGAGAGAGGGAGCAGGGAAATGGTAGGGGAGAGAGGGAGGAGGGAGATGGGAGGGGAGGGGAGAGAGGGAGGAGGGGAGATGGTAGGGGAGACAAGGCGGAAGTGGGTGTAAATTACTGTGACAGATTAAGATTAAGACTAAGATTGAATCGTAAAACACTGGCTCTGACACTCGCCGGATGTGGCAGGGCTTGCAAACCATTACAGACTACAAAGGGAAGCACAGTGACATGAGACTACCTGATGAGCTAAACTGCTTCTTTGCTCGCTTTGAGGCAAATAACACTGAAACATGCATGAAAGCACCAGCTGTTCTGGAAGACCATGTGATCACGCTCTCCGCAGCCAATGTTTTTTTTTTTTTTTCACCTTTATTTAACCAGGTAGGCAAGTTGAGAACAAGTTCTCATTTACAACTGCGACCTGGCCAAGATAAAGCAAAGCAGTTCGACAGATACAACGACACAGAGTTACACATGGAGTAAAACAAACATACAGTCAATAATACAGTATAAACTAGTCTATATACAATGTGAGCAAATGAGGTGAGAAGGGAGGTAAAGGCAAAAAAAGGCCATGGTGGCAAAGTAAATACAATATAGCAAGTAAAACACTGGAATGGTAGTTTTGCAATGGAAGAATGTGCAAGGTAGAAATATAAAATAAAAAATAATGGGGTGCAAAGGAGCAAAATTAATTAATTAAATACAGTTGGGAAAGAGGTAGTTGTTTGGGCTAAATTATAGGTGGGCTATGTACAGGTGCAGTAATCTGTGAGCTGCTCTGACAGTTGGTGCTTAAAGCTAGTGAGGGAGATAAGTGTTTCCAGTTTCAGAGATTTTTGTAGTTCGTTCCAGTCATTGGCAGCAGAGAACTGGAAGGAGAGGCGGCCAAAGAAAGAATTGGTTTTGGGGGTGACTAGAGAGATATACCTGCTGGAGCGTGTGCTACAGGTGGGAGATGCTATGGAGACCAGCGAGCTGAGATAAGGGGGGACTTTACCTAGCAGGGTCTTGTAGATGACATGGAGCCAGTGGGTTTGGCGCCGAGTATGAAGCGAGGGCCAGCCAACGAGAGCGTACAGGTCGCAATGGTGGGTAGTATATGGGGCTTTGGTGACAAAACGGATTGCACTGTGATAGACTGCATCCAATTTGTTGAGTAAGGTATTGGAGGCTATTTTGTAAATGACATCGCCAAAGTCGAGGATTGGTAGGATGGTCAGTTTTACAAGGGTATGTTTGGCAGCATGAGTGAAGGATGCTTTGTTGCGAAATAGGAAGCCAATTCTAGATTTAACTTTGGATTGGAGATGTTTGATATGGGTCTGGAAGGATAGTTTACAGTCTAACCAGACACCTAAGTATTTGTAGTTGTCCACGTATTCTAAGTCAGAGCCGTCCAGAGTAGTGATGTTGATGTAAGTAAGACCTTTAAAAAGGTCAACCTTCACAAGGCCGCAGGGCCAGATGGATTACCAGGACGTGTACCCCGAGCATGCGCTGACCAACTGGCAAGTGTCTTCACTGATATTTTCAACCTCTCCCTGTCTGAGTCTATAATACCAACATGTTTTAAGCAGACCACCATAGTCCCTGTCCCCAAGAACACTAAGGTAACCTGCCTAAATGACTACCGATCCATAGCACTCACATCTGTAGCCATGAAGTGCTTTGAAAGGCTGGTCATGGCTCACATCAACACCATTATCCCAGAAACCCCAGACCCACTCCAATTTGCATACCAGCCTAACAGATCCACAGATGATGCAATCTCTATTGCACTCCACACTGCCCTTTCCCACCTGGACAAAAGGAACACCTATGTGAGAATGCTATTCATTGACTACAGCTCAGTGTTCAACACCATAGCGAGCTCATAGCTCATCAGTAAGCTAAGGACCCTGGGACTAAACACCTCCCTCTGCAACTGGATCCTGGACTTCCTGACGGGCTGCCCCCAGGTGGTAAGGGTAGGTAACAACACATCCGCCATGCTGATCCTCAACACAGGGGCCCCTCAGGGGTGCATGCTCAGTCCCCTCCTGTACTCCCTGTTCACTCATGACTGCACGGCTAGGCAAGACTCCAACACTACCATTAAGTTTGCCGATGACATAACAGTGGTAGTCCTGATCACCGACAACGACGAGACAGCCTATAGGGAGGAGGTCAGAGACCTGGCCATGTGTTGCCAGGACAACAACCTCTCCCTCAATGTGATCAAGACAAAGGAGATGATTGTGGACTACAGGAAAAAGAGGACCGAGCATGCCCACATTCTCATCGACGGGGCTGTAGTGGAGCAGGTTGAGAGCTTCATGTTCCTTGGTGTCCACATCACCAACAAACTAACATGGTCCAAGTACTCCAAGATAGTCGTGAAGAGGGCACGACAAAACCTATTCCCCTTCAGGAGACTGAAAAGATTTGGCATGGGTCATCAGATCCTCAAAAGGTTCTACAGCTACACCATCGAGAGCATCCTGACTGGTTGCATCAATGCCTGGCATGGCAACTGCTCGGCCTCCGACCGCAAGGCACTACAGAGGGTAGTGCATCCAGCAAAAAAAGGCCATGGTGGCAAAGTAAATACAATATAGCAAGTAAAACACTGGAATGGTAGTTTTGCAATGGAAGAATGTGCAAGGTAGAAATATAAAATAAAAAATAATGGGGTGCAAAGGAGCAAAATTAATTAATTAAATACAGTTGGGAAAGAGGTAGTTGTTTGGGCTAAATTATAGGTGGGCTATGTACAGGTGCAGTAATCTGTGAGCTGCTCTGACAGTTGGTGCTTAAAGCTAGTGAGGGAGATAAGTGTTTCCAGTTTCAGAGATTTTTGTAGTTCGTTCCAGTCATTGGCAGCAGAGAACTGGAAGGAGAGGCGGCCAAAGAAAGAATTGGTTTTGGGGGTGACTAGAGAGATATACCTGCTGGAGCGTGTGCTACAGGTGGGAGATGCTATGGAGACCAGCGAGCTGAGATAAGGGGGGACTTTACCTAGCAGGGTCTTGTAGATGACATGGAGCCAGTGGGTTTGGCACCGAGTATGAAGCGAGGGCCAGCCAACGAGAGCGTACAGGTCGCAATGGTGGGTAGTATATGGGGCTTTGGTGACAAAACGGATTGCACTGTGATAGACTGCATCCAATTTGTTGAGTAAGGTATTGGAGGCTATTTTGTAAATGACATCGCCAAAGTCGAGGATTGGTAGGATGGTCAGTTTTACAAGGGTATGTTTGGCAGCATGAGTGAAGGATGCTTTGTTGCGAAATAGGAAGCCAATTCTAGATTTAACTTTGGATTGGAGATGTTTGATATGGGTCTGGAAGGATAGTTTACAGTCTAACCAGACACCTAAGTATTTGTAGTTGTCCACGTATTCTAAGTCAGAGCCGTCCAGAGTAGTGATGTTGATGTAAGTAAGACCTTTAAAAAGGTCAACCTTCACAAGGCCGCAGGGCCAGATGGATTACCAGGACGTGTACCCCGAGCATGCGCTGACCAACTGGCAAGTGTCTTCACTGATATTTTCAACCTCTCCCTGTCTGAGTCTATAATACCAACATGTTTTAAGCAGACCACCATAGTCCCTGTCCCCAAGAACACTAAGGTAACCTGCCTAAATGACTACCGATCCATAGCACTCACATCTGTAGCCATGAAGTGCTTTGAAAGGCTGGTCATGGCTCACATCAACACCATTATCCCAGAAACCCCAGACCCACTCCAATTTGCATACCAGCCTAACAGATCCACAGATGATGCAATCTCTATTGCACTCCACACTGCCCTTTCCCACCTGGACAAAAGGAACACCTATGTGAGAATGCTATTCATTGACTACAGCTCAGTGTTCAACACCATAGCGAGCTCATAGCTCATCAGTAAGCTAAGGACCCTGGGACTAAACACCTCCCTCTGCAACTGGATCCTGGACTTCCTGACGGGCTGCCCCCAGGTGGTAAGGGTAGGTAACAACACATCCGCCATGCTGATCCTCAACACAGGGGCCCCTCAGGGGTGCATGCTCAGTCCCCTCCTGTACTCCCTGTTCACTCATGACTGCACGGCTAGGCAAGACTCCAACACTACCATTAAGTTTGCCGATGACATAACAGTGGTAGTCCTGATCACCGACAACGACGAGACAGCCTATAGGGAGGAGGTCAGAGACCTGGCCATGTGTTGCCAGGACAACAACCTCTCCCTCAATGTGATCAAGACAAAGGAGATGATTGTGGACTACAGGAAAAAGAGGACCGAGCATGCCCACATTCTCATCGACGGGGCTGTAGTGGAGCAGGTTGAGAGCTTCATGTTCCTTGGTGTCCACATCACCAACAAACTAACATGGTCCAAGTACTCCAAGATAGTCGTGAAGAGGGCACGACAAAACCTATTCCCCTTCAGGAGACTGAAAAGATTTGGCATGGGTCATCAGATCCTCAAAAGGTTCTACAGCTACACCATCGAGAGCATCCTGACTGGTTGCATCAATGCCTGGCATGGCAACTGCTCGGCCTCCGACCGCAAGGCACTACAGAGGGTAGTGCATCCAGCCCAATACATCACTGGGGCTCAGCTTCCTGCCATCCAGGACCTCTATACCAAGCGGTGTCAGTGTAAGGGCCTAAAAATGGTCAAAGACTCCAGCCGCCCTAGTAATAGACTGTTCTCTCTGCCACTGCACAGCAAGCGGTACCGGAGCTCCAAGTCTAGGTCCAAGATGCTTCTAAACAGCTTCTACCCCCAAGCCATAAGACTCCTTAACATCTAATCAAACGGCAAATGGCCCCCCTTTACACGTCTGCTACTCTCTATTGTTAAAATCTATGCAAAGTCACTTTAATAAGTCTTCCTACATGTACATATTACCTCAACTAACCGGTGCCTCAGCACATTGACTTTGTACCGGCACCCCCCTGTATATAGTCTCACTATTGTTATTTTACTTGTTACTTTTATTACTTATTCTTATTCTTATTTTATTTTTACCTGCATTGTTGGTTAGGGGCTTGTAAGTAAGCATTTCACTGGAAGGTCTTCCTACATCTGTTGTATTCGGCACATGTCACTAATAAAATTTGATTTGATTTGATATCAGCTGATGTAAGAAGGGTTTTCTAAATACATTTGATTTTGATTTCATTATGATAGATACTCAGTACAGTTGTTGGTGTCAAACCCTGATCTGTTTCACCTGTCGTTGTGCTTGTCTCCACCCCCCTCTAGGTGTTGCCGATCTTCCCCGTTTATCCCCTGTGTACTTATACCTGTGGTTTCTGTTTGTCTGTGCCAGTTCATCTTGTTTGTTCAAGTCAATCAGCGTTTCATGTCTCAGCTCCTGGTTTTTCCAGTCTCTCTTTTCTCGCCCTCCCGGTTTTGACCCTTGCCTGTCCTGACTCCGAGCCCGCCTGCCTGTCCCTGAGCCTGCCTGACCCTGAGCCTGCCTGACCCTGACCCTGCCTGCCGTCCGGTACCGTTGCCCCAGCTCTGGTTTACTGACCCCTGCCTACCCTGACCCTGAGCCTGCCTGCCTTCCGGTACCGTTGCCCCAGCTCTGGTTTACTGACCCCTGCCTACCCTGACCCTGACCCTGACCCTGACCCTGACCCTGCCTGCCGTCCGGTACCGTTGCCCCAGCTCTGGTTTACTGACCCCTGCCTACCCTGACCCTGACCCTGCCTGCCTTCCGGTACCGTTGCCCCAGCTCTGGTTTACTGACCCCTGCCTACCCTGTCCCTGACCCTGCCTGCCGTCCGGTACCGTTGCCCCAGCTCTGGTTTACTGACCCCTGCCTACCCTGACCCTGACCCTGCCTTCCGGTACCGGTGCCCCAGCTCTGGTTTACTGACCCCTGCCTACCCTGACCCTGAGCCTGCCTGCCTTCCGGTACCGTTGCCCCAGCTCTGGTTTACTGACCCTGCCTACCCTGATCCTGAGCCTGCCTGCCTTCCGGTACCGTTGCCCCAGCTCTGGTTTACTGACCCCTGCCTACCCTGACCCTGAGCCTGCCTGCCGTCCGGTACCGTTGCCCCAGCTCTGGTTTACTGACCCCTGCCTACCCTGATCCTGAGCCTGCCTGCCGTCCGGTACCGTTGCCCCAGCTCTGGTATACTGACCCCTGCCTACCCTGACCCTGACCCTGCCTTCCGGTACCGGTGCCCCAGCTCTGGTTTACTGACCCCTGCCTACCCTGACCCTGAGCCTGCCTGCCTTCCGGTACCGTTGCCCCAGCTCTGGTTTACTGACCCTGCCTACCCTGATCCTGAGCCTGCCTGCCTTCCGGTACCGTTGCCCCAGCTCTGGTTTACTGACCCCTGCCTACCCTGACCCTGAGCCTGCCTGCCGTCTGGTACCGTTGCCCCAGCTCTGGTTTACTGACCCCTGCCTACCCTGATCCTGAGCCTGCCTGCCGTCCGGTACCGTTGCCCCAGCTCTGGTTTACTGACCCCTGCCTACCCTGATCCTGAGCCTGCCTGCCTTCCGGTACCGTTGCCCCAGCTCTGGTTTACTGACCCCTGCCTACCATGACCCTACCTGCCGTCCGGTACCGTTGCCCCAGCTCTGGTTTTCTGACCCCTGCCTACCCTGATCCTGAGCCTGCCTGCCGTCCGGTACCGTTGCCCCAGCTCTGGTTTACTGACCCCTGCCTACCCTGATCCTGAGCCTGCCTGCCTTCCGGTACCGTTGCCCCAGCTCTGGTTTACTGACCCCTGCCTACCCTGACCCTGACCCTGACCATGACCCTGCCTGCCGTCCGGTACCGTTGCCCCAATTCTGGTTTACTGACCCCTGCCTACCCTGACCCTGACCCTGCCTGCCTTCCGGTACCGTTGCCCCAGCTCTGGTTTACTGACCCCTGCCTACCCTGTCCCTGACCCTGCCTGCCGTCCGGTACGGTTGCCCCAGCTCTGGTTTACTGACCCCTGCCTACCCTGACCCTGACCCTGCCTTCCGGTACCGGTGCCCCAGCTCTGGTTTACTGACCCCTGCCTACCCTGACCCTGAGCCTGCCTGCCTTCCGGTACCGTTGCCCTAGCTCTGGTTTACTGACCCTGCCTACCCTGATCCTGAGCCTGCCTGCCTTCCGGTACCGTTGCCCCAGCTCTGGTTTACTGACCCCTGCCTACCCTGACCCTGAGCCTGCCTGCCGTCCGGTACCGTTGCCCCAGCTCTGGTTTACTGACCCCTGCCTACCCTGATCCTGAGCCTGCCTGCCGTCCGGTACCGTTGCCCCAGCTCTGGTTTACTGACCCCTGCCTACCCTGACCCTGACCCTGCCTTCCGGTACCGGTGCCCCAGCTCTGGTTTACTGACCCCTGCCTACCCTGACCCTGACCCTGCCTTCCGGTACCGGTGCCCCAGCTCTGGTTTACTGACCCCTGCCTACCCTGACCCTGAGCCTGCCTGCCGTCCGGTACCGTTGCCCCAGCTCTGGTTTACTGACCCCTGCCTACCCTGACCCTGAGCCTGCCTGCCGTCTGGTACCGTTGCCCCAGCTCTGGTTTACTGACCCCTGCCTACCCTGATCCTGAGCCTGCCTGCCGTCCGGTACCGTTGCCCCAGCTCTGGTTTACTGACCCCTGCCTACCCTGATCCTGAGCCTGCCTGCCTTCCGGTACCGTTGCCCCAGCTCTGGTTTACTGACCCCTGCCTACCATGACCCTACCTGCCGTCCGGTACCGTTGCCCCAGCTCTGGTTTTCTGACCCCTGCCTACCCTGACCCTGAGCCTACCTGCCGTCCTGTACCATTGCCCCAGCTCTGGTTTACTGACCCCTGCCTACCCTGACCCTGAGCCTGCCTGCCTTCCGGTACCGTTGCCCCAGCTCTGGTTTACTGACCCCTGCCTACCCTGACCCTGACCCTGACCCTGCCTGCCGTCCGGTACCGTTGCCCCAGCTCTGGTTTACTGACCCCTGCCTACCCTGACCCTGACCCTGCCTGCCTTCCGGTACCGTTGCCCCAGCTCTGGTTTACTGACCCCTGCCTACCCTGTCCCTGACCCTGCCTGCCGTCCGGTACCGTTGCCCCAGCTCTGGTTTACTGACCCCTGCCTACCCTGACCCTGACCCTGCCTTCCGGTACCGTTGCCCCAGCTCTGGTTTACTGACCCCTGCCTACCCTGACCCTGAGCCTGCCTGCCTTCCGGTACCGTTGCCCCAGCTCTGGTTTACTGACCCCTGCCTACCCTGACCCTGAGCCTGCCTGCCGTCCGGTACCGTTGCCCCAGCTCTGGTTTACTGACCCCTGCCTACCCTGATCCTGAGCCTGCCTGCCTTCTGGTACCGTTGCCCCAGCTCTGGTTTACTGACCCCTGCCTACCCTGACCCTGAGCCTGCCTGCCTTCCGGTACCGTTGCCCCAGCTCTGGTTTACTGACCCCTGCCTACCCTGACCCTGACCCTGCCTTCCGGTACCGGTGCCCCAGCTCTGGTTTACTGACCCCTGCCTACCCTGACCCTGACCCTGCCTTCCGGTACCGGTGCCCCAGCTCTGGTTTACTGACCCCTGCCTACCCTGACCCTGAGCCTGCCTGCCGTCCGGTACCGTTGCCCCAGCTCTGGTTTACTGACCCCTGCCTACCCTGACCCTGAGCCTGCCTGCCGTCCGGTACCGTTGCCCCAGCTCTGGTTTACTGACCCCTGCCTACCCTGATCCTGAGCCTGCCTGCCTTCCGGTACCGTTGCCCCAGCTCTGGTTTACTGACCCCTGCCTACCATGACCCTACCTGCCGTCCGGTACCGTTGCCCCAGCTCTGGTTTTCTGACCCCTGCCTACCCTGATCCTGAGCCTGCCTGCCGTCCGGTACCGTTGCCCCAGCTCTGGTTTACTGACCCCTGCCTACCCTGATCCTGAGCCTGCCTGCCTTCCGGTACCGTTGCCCCAGCTCTGGTTTACTGACCCCTGCCTACCCTGACCCTGACCCTGACCATGACCCTGCCTGCCGTCCGGTACCGTTGCCCCAATTCTGGTTTACTGACCCCTGCCTACCCTGACCCTGACCCTGCCTGCCTTCCGGTACCGTTGCCCCAGCTCTGGTTTACTGACCCCTGCCTACCCTGTCCCTGACCCTGCCTGCCGTCCGGTACCGTTGCCCCAGCTCTGGTTTACTGACCCCTGCCTACCCTGACCCTGACCCTGCCTTCCGGTACCGGTGCCCCAGCTCTGGTTTACTGACCCCTGCCTACCCTGACCCTGAGCCTGCCTGCCTTCCGGTACCGTTGCCCTAGCTCTGGTTTACTGACCCTGCCTACCCTGATCCTGAGCCTGCCTGCCTTCCGGTACCGTTGCCCCAGCTCTGGTTTACTGACCCCTGCCTACCCTGACCCTGAGCCTGCCTGCCGTCCGGTACCGTTGCCCCAGCTCTGGTTTACTGACCCCTGCCTACCCTGATCCTGAGCCTGCCTGCCGTCCGGTACCGTTGCCCCAGCTCTGGTTTACTGACCCCTGCCTACCCTGACCCTGACCCTGCCTTCCGGTACCGGTGCCCCAGCTCTGGTTTACTGACCCCTGCCTACCCTGACCCTGACCCTGCCTTCCGGTACCGGTGCCCCAGCTCTGGTTTACTGACCCCTGCCTACCCTGACCCTGAGCCTGCCTGCCGTCCGGTACCGTTGCCCCAGCTCTGGTTTACTGACCCCTGCCTACCCTGACCCTGAGCCTGCCTGCCGTCTGGTACCGTTGCCCCAGCTCTGGTTTACTGACCCCTGCCTACCCTGATCCTGAGCCTGCCTGCCGTCCGGTACCGTTGCCCCAGCTCTGGTTTACTGACCCCTGCCTACCCTGATCCTGAGCCTGCCTGCCTTCCGGTACCGTTGCCCCAGCTCTGGTTTACTGACCCCTGCCTACCATGACCCTACCTGCCGTCCGGTACCGTTGCCCCAGCTCTGGTTTTCTGACCCCTGCCTACCCTGACCCTGAGCCTACCTGCCGTCCTGTACCATTGCCCCAGCTCTGGTTTACTGACCCCTGCCTACCCTGACCCTGAGCCTGCCTGCCTTCCGGTACCGTTGCCCCAGCTCTGGTTTACTGACCCCTGCCTACCCTGACCCTGACCCTGACCCTGCCTGCCGTCCGGTACCGTTGCCCCAGCTCTGGTTTACTGACCCCTGCCTACCCTGACCCTGACCCTGCCTGCCTTCCGGTACCGTTGCCCCAGCTCTGGTTTACTGACCCCTGCCTACCCTGTCCCTGACCCTGCCTGCCGTCCGGTACCGTTGCCCCAGCTCTGGTTTACTGACCCCTGCCTACCCTGACCCTGACCCTGCCTTCCGGTACCGTTGCCCCAGCTCTGGTTTACTGACCCCTGCCTACCCTGACCCTGAGCCTGCCTGCCTTCCGGTACCGTTGCCCCAGCTCTGGTTTACTGACCCCTGCCTACCCTGACCCTGAGCCTGCCTGCCGTCCGGTACCGTTGCCCCAGCTCTGGTTTACTGACCCCTGCCTACCCTGATCCTGAGCCTGCCTGCCTTCTGGTACCGTTGCCCCAGCTCTGGTTTACTGACCCCTGCCTACCCTGACCCTGAGCCTGCCTGCCTTCCGGTACCGTTGCCCCAGCTCTGGTTTACTGACCCCTGCCTACCCTGACCCTGACCCTGCCTTCCGGTACCGGTGCCCCAGCTCTGGTTTACTGACCCCTGCCTACCCTGACCCTGACCCTGCCTTCCGGTACCGGTGCCCCAGCTCTGGTTTACTGACCCCTGCCTACCCTGACCCTGAGCCTGCCTGCCGTCCGGTACCGTTGCCCCAGCTCTGGTTTACTGACCCCTGCCTACCCTGACCCTGAGCCTGCCTGCCGTCTGGTACCGTTGCCCCAGCTCTGGTTTACTGACCCCTGCCTACCCTGATCCTGAGCCTGCCTGCCGTCCGGTACCGTTGCCCCAGCTCTGGTTTACTGACCCCTGCCTACCCTGATCCTGAGCCTGCCTGCCGTCCGGTACCGTTGCCCCAGCTCTGGTATACTGACCCCTGCCTACCCTGACCCTGACCCTGCCTTCCGGTACCGGTGCCCCAGCTCTGGTTTACTGACCCCTGCCTACCCTGACCCTGAGCCTGCCTGCCTTCCGGTACCGTTGCCCCAGCTCTGGTTTACTGACCCTGCCTACCCTGATCCTGAGCCTGCCTGCCTTCCGGTACCGTTGCCCCAGCTCTGGTTTACTGACCCCTGCCTACCCTGACCCTGAGCCTGCCTGCCGTCTGGTACCGTTGCCCCAGCTCTGGTTTACTGACCCCTGCCTACCCTGATCCTGAGCCTGCCTGCCGTCCGGTACCGTTGCCCCAGCTCTGGTTTACTGACCCCTGCCTACCCTGATCCTGAGCCTGCCTGCCTTCCGGTACCGTTGCCCCAGCTCTGGTTTACTGACCCCTGCCTACCATGACCCTACCTGCCGTCCGGTACCGTTGCCCCAGCTCTGGTTTTCTGACCCCTGCCTACCCTGACCCTGAGCCTACCTGCCGTCCTGTACCATTGCCCCAGCTCTGGTTTACTGACCCCTGCCTACCCTGACCCTGAGCCTGCCTGCCTTCCGGTACCGTTGCCCCAGCTCTGGTTTACTGACCCCTGCCTACCCTGACCCTGACCCTGACCCTGCCTGCCGTCCGGTACCGTTGCCCCAGCTCTGGTTTACTGACCCCTGCCTACCCTGACCCTGACCCTGCCTGCCTTCCGGTACCGTTGCCCCAGCTCTGGTTTACTGACCCCTGCCTACCCTGTCCCTGACCCTGCCTGCCGTCCGGTACCGTTGCCCCAGCTCTGGTTTACTGACCCCTGCCTACCCTGACCCTGACCCTGCCTTCCGGTACCGTTGCCCCAGCTCTGGTTTACTGACCCCTGCCTACCCTGACCCTGAGCCTGCCTGCCTTCCGGTACCGTTGCCCCAGCTCTGGTTTACTGACCCCTGCCTACCCTGACCCTGAGCCTGCCTGCCGTCCGGTACCGTTGCCCCAGCTCTGGTTTACTGACCCCTGCCTACCCTGATCCTGAGCCTGCCTGCCTTCTGGTACCGTTGCCCCAGCTCTGGTTTACTGACCCCTGCCTACCCTGACCCTGAGCCTGCCTGCCTTCCGGTACCGTTGCCCCAGCTCTGGTTTACTGACCCCTGCCTACCCTGATCCTGAGCCTGCCTGCCGTCCGGTACCGTTGCCCCAGCTCTGGTTTACTGACCCCTGCCTACCCTGATCCTGAGCCTGCCTGCCTTCCGGTACCGTTGCCCCAGCTCTGGTTTACTGACCCCTGCCTACCCTGACCCTGACCCTGACCCTGACCCTGACCCTGCCTGCCGTCCGGTACCGTTGCCCCAATTCTGGTTTACTGACCCCTGCCTACCCTGACCCTGACCCTGCCTGCCTTCCGGTACCGTTGCCCCAGCTCTGGTTTACTGACCCCTGCCTACCCTGTCCCTGACCCTGCCTGCCGTCCGGGTACCGTTGCCCCAGCTCTGGTTTACTGACCCCTGCCTACCCTGACCCTGACCCTGCCTTCCGGTACCGGTGCCCCAGCTCTGGTTTACTGACCCCTGCCTACCCTGACCCTGAGCCTGCCTGCCTTCCGGTACCGTTGCCCCAGCTCTGGTTTACTGACCCTGCCTACCCTGATCCTGAGCCTGCCTGCCTTCCGGTACCGTTGCCCCAGCTCTGGTTTACTGACCCCTGCCTACCCTGACCCTGAGCCTGCCTGCCGTCCGGTACCGTTGCCCCAGCTCTGGTTTACTGACCCCTGCCTACCCTGATCCTGAGCCTGCCTGCCGTCCGGTACCGTTGCCCCAGCTCTGGTTTACTGACCCCTGCCTACCCTGACCCTGACCCTGCCTTCCGGTACCGGTGCCCCAGCTCTGGTTTACTGACCCCTGCCTACCCTGACCCTGAGCCTGCCTGCCTTCCGGTACCGTTGCCCCAGCTCTGGTTTACTGACCCTGCCTACCCTGATCCTGAGCCTGCCTGCCTTCCGGTACCGTTGCCCCAGCTCTGGTTTACTGACCCCTGCCTACCCTGACCCTGAGCCTGCCTGCCGTCTGGTACCGTTGCCCCAGCTCTGGTTTACTGACCCCTGCCTACCCTGATCCTGAGCCTGCCTGCCGTCCGGTACCGTTGCCCCAGCTCTGGTTTACTGACCCCTGCCTACCCTGATCCTGAGCCTGCCTGCCTTCCGGTACCGTTGCCCCAGCTCTGGTTTACTGACCCCTGCCTACCCTGACCCTACCTGCCGTCCGGTGCCGTTGCCCCAGCTCTGGTTTTCTGACCCCTGCCTACCCTGACCCTGAGCCTACCTGCCGTCCTGTACCATTGCCCCAGCTCTGGTTTACTGACCCCTGCCTACCCTGACCCTGAGCCTGCCTGCCTTCCGGTACCGTTGCCCCAGCTCTGGTTTACTGACCCCTGCCTACCCTGACCCTGACCCTGACCCTGCCTGCCGTCCGGTACCGTTGCCCCAGCTCTGGTTTACTGACCCCTGCCTACCCTGACCCTGACCCTGCCTGCCTTCCGGTACCGTTGCCCCAGCTCTGGTTTACTGACCCCTGCCTACCCTGTCCCTGACCCTGCCTGCCGTCCGGTACCGTTGCCCCAGCTCTGGTTTACTGACCCCTGCCTACCCTGACCCTGACCCTGCCTTCCGGTACCGTTGCCCCAGCTCTGGTTTACTGACCCCTGCCTACCCTGACCCTGAGCCTGCCTGCCTTCCGGTACCGTTGCCCCAGCTCTGGTTTACTGACCCCTGCCTACCCTGACCCTGAGCCTGCCTGCCGTCCGGTACCGTTGCCCCAGCTCTGGTTTACTGACCCCTGCCTACCCTGATCCTGAGCCTGCCTGCCTTCTGGTACCGTTGCCCCAGCTCTGGTTTACTGACCCCTGCCTACCCTGACCCTGAGCCTGCCTGCCTTCCGGTACCGTTGCCCCAGCTCTGGTTTACTGACCCCTGCCTACCCTGATCCTGAGCCTGCCTGCCGTCCGGTACTGTTGCCCCAGCTCTGGTTTACTGACCCCTGCCTACCCTGATCCTGAGCCTGCCTGCCTTCCGGTACCGTTGCCCCAGCTCTGGTTTACTGACCCCTGCCTACCCTGACCCTACCTGCCGTCCGGTACCGTTGCCCCAGCTCTGGTTTTCTGACCCCTGCCTACCCTGACCCTGAGCCTACCTGCCGTCCTGTACCATTGCCCCAGCTCTGGTTTACTGACCCCTGCCTACCCTGACCCTGAGCCTACCTGCCGTCCTATACCGTTGCCCCAGCTCTGGTTTTCTGACCCCTGCCTGCCCTGTTTATTGCCTGCCCCTGTTTGCAACATCAAACTATTGTTTATTCGACAGGATCTGCATCTGGGTCTTCCCTTCATACCTGATAGATGGTACTAATATGCTGACTAATAGCAAACTATCCCTTCGAAGCAAACTAATTTACAATGTACATTCAGGGAGGATGGGAGTTGGCTTTCTTTGTCTCTGTAAGCACAGTCTGTTACTTAGTGGCATTTAAGCTGTCATCTTACACTCCTTTACACATTCCCTCTACCTCTGACTCCTCCCATTTCTTTGGAACATCCAACATCTCTAGCTGTGTAGACTGTCCTTTAACCATGTTTGGCCCAGGGTAGGCCGTCATTGTAAATAAGAATTTGTTCTTCACTGACTTGCCTAGTTAAATAAAGGTGAAATAGCTTGACCATGTGAAACATGTGACATATCATTATAACTGTCAAAGGGTGGGTATTTAGGGATAGAGAGGGGTGTGACAGGAAAGGAAATGATTTTGCAACAGTTCAGTGTAAAGAGATGATAATTGGTGAGTAATGCCTATAAAATGACTTGAACCTGCTGAGAAAAACTTTGTAGACCTAATAGTGTTCTAAAACAAAAACATTGCTTCAATGTTCAAAGGTTTTCTTATAAATAAACTACATTATGTCTTAATCAGTAAATAGTATTTCCCGTCATGCTGCATAACAAACCATAGAAGAACTGATTTTTGAATCAAATCAAGTGAAGACTAATGAACATTATAGCCTACAAGTTTGCCGGACGAGACAGATCAGTAGCTAGTCACACTTGGAAACAGTTGTTACAGTTGTGTGAGACCTGTTTATTACACTAGATAACCTCCTCTGTTAAACCAAAGACACCAATAGTAATAGTAGAATAAGTGGAGAACGGTTACTTACCAAACAGAGGAGAGATGCTAACAGAACAGGGTGGGGAAGTAGGGTACTGCTGAATATATACCAATGATGCTGAATCTACTGCGCACGAACTGTGGGAAAGATTTTATAAAGACAAAGAATTTATAGAGAACAGAACGCCTGCCTAATTGTGAGTGTTTGTAGCCTATAGTGGAGGTGTGTGTGTGTGAGAGGGAGGGAGGGAGGGAGGGAGTTAGAGTTTAGGCTTGATGTCTTTCAGTCCTCATCTTTGAATTCAACATGATAAAATAGACATGGATCACATAGAATGTTTTCATATCGCATTAACACACTGAGAACTCAATGATCTCATTCACACAAATCTATACCAATGATGCTGAATCTATACCAATGATGCTGAATCTATTATACCAATGATGCTGAATCTATTATACCAATGATGCTGAATCTATACCAATGATGTTGAATCTATACCAATAATGCTGAATCTATACCAATAATGCTGAACACAGGCGTAGAGAGGGGTGACAAGAGTACACACTAGTATGTTTGGAAGAATAGTTCTATGGATGAAGAGGATGGGATGAAGTTTCTTGAATTAAATGCCATTTTGTCACGTATACTCCCTCTATGGTGTTCGAGGTCGCCAGTCTGGTCATCATTACGCACACCTGTCACCATCGTTAAGCGCACCAACGCCTCATCAGACTCAACTGTGCTCCATCACCTCCCTGATTACCTCCCCTATATCTGCCACTCCTCTTGGTTCCTTCCCCAGGCGTTATTGTTTCTGTTTCACTGTTTCATGTCTGTTACATCCCTCCTGTTTGGCCCTGTCCGGGGGTGTCCTCGGATGGGTCCACAGTGTCTCCTGACCCCTCCTGTCTCAGCCTCCAGTATTTATGCTGCAGTAGTTTATGTGTCAGGGGGCTAGGGTCAGTTTGTTATATCTGGAGTACTTCTCCTGTCCTATTCGGTGTCCTATGTGAATCTAAGTGTGCGTTCTCTAATTCTCTCCTTCTCTCTCTCGGAGGACCTGAGCCCTAGGACCATGCCCCAGGATTACCTGACATGATGACTCCTTGCTGTCCCCAGTCCACCTGACCGTGCTGCTGCTCCAGTTTCAACTGTTCTGCCTTCTTATTATTCTAACATGCTGATCATTTATGAACATTTGAACATCTTGGCCATGTTCTGTTTTAATCTCCACCCGGCACAGCCAGAAGAGGACTGGCCACCCCACATATGCTCTCTCTAATTCTCTCTTTTTTTCTCTCTCTCTCGGAGGACCTGAGCCCTAGGACCATGCCCCAGGACTACCTGACATGATGACTCCTTGCTGTCCCCAGTCCATCTGACTGTGCTGCTGCTCCAGTTTCAACTGTTCTGCCTTATTATTATACGACCATGCTGGTCATTTATGAACATTTGAACATCTTGGCCATGTTCTGTTATAATCTCCACCCGGCACAGCCAGAAGAGGACTGGCCACCCCACATAGCCTGGTTCCTCTCTAGGTTTCTTCCTAGGTTTTGGCCTTTCTAGGGAGTTTTTCCTAACCACCGTGCTTCTACACCTGCATTGTTTGCTGTTTGGGGTTTTAGGCTGGGTTTCTGTACAGCACTTTGAGATATCAGCTGATGTACGAAGGGCTTTATAAATACATTTGATTTGATTTGTACGCTACTCGTGTTTCTTGTTTTGTTCCTTGTGTTATTTATTATTAAAGTCACTCCCTGTACTTGCATCCCAACACCCAGCGTCCACAAGTTACACTCTGCCTCAGCACACAGTGGCCTACCACTCCCTGTGTGTTATGGAACAGTCAAGCAGATCAGTATCTACTATTTTCTAGAACAGTCAGCTTGGCAACACCATACAGAGAGAGAGAGATGGGAGCATAACTCTCTCATGCAGGCTGAAACATGCAGAAAAACAGGAAAAGTCACATCAGCCACTCAGGACTCAACTCCTAATGTTGGCATAGCATTGGCTTTGAGACGGTCATGAAGGCTTGCATTTAACTGGCACAAACAGATAACGATAAAAAGCAACACAATCGCATATAGATTGTTCAATCTCCAAAATGAAGATTGGTGAACTGCAATGTGCTATGCACACTTATCAGGAGTTGGCTGTATATTGGTCATGTATATTGGATATATTGGTCATGTATATTGGTCATGTATATTGGTCATGTATATTGGTCATGTATATTGGTCATGTATATTGGTCATGTATATTGGTCATGTATATTGGTCATGTATATTGGTCATGTACATTGGTCATGTATATTGGTCATGTATATTGGTCATGTACATTGGTCATGTATATTGGTCATGTATATTGGTCATGTATATTGGTCATGTATATTGGTCATGTATATTGGTCATGTACATTGGTCATGTATATTGGTCATGTATATTGGTCATGTATATTGGTCATGTATATTGGTCATGTACATTGGTCATGTATATTGGTCATGTACATTGGTCATGTACATTGGTCATGTATATTGGTCATGTATATTGGTCATGTTTGGCACCATCAGTTTAATACAGCATACAGTAGTCCTCCTAACCAGAAGAAAAAGTAATTGGCAAAGCATGTGTTCTTCTGACACCATTGTGATGGATATTCCAAGCTGATGTTCTGTTGCTCCTCGTCATTTAGTAGGTCGTCATGGTAAATAAGAATTTGTTCTTAACTGACTTCCCTAGTTAAATAAAGGTTCAATAAAAAGGTATATATAACATAACAGCCAGTCACTGATAGTCATGAGACTCTCCTTCTTCTGGGTCTTGTGTTACATACAGTAGTATAAGTAGCCTTTCCTGCAGTCAAATGAACAAAAGCGCCCTCTAGTGGTCTCATGGTTGGAATGTTATTAATCATTTTCATAATTTCCTAATTGATCAGAAATAAATACAAATTAAAACACAGAAAGTCTGGTGTTTCAATGTCAAACGGTGTTGTTATATTTCAGTCTTCTATGATGTATAAAAAGTGTAATATTGGGATGAAAACTCAAAATTGAATACATTTTAACTCTATTTCTGACACAAGCCTATAACCATGTGTGTTAGGTGTATACTTTTGTTTCAAAGTAGATTTGTTTAAGACTCACCAAGAAACAGTCTTAACCCTGATGTATCCCAGTGCAGTAATGGGCAGCCCCTTACCTCTTTCTATTTCCAGATATTATTGAGCTCTTCTTCTATCTTTCTTTCATTCTGCAAAATACACATTAACTAGTCGACTGTATGTGACTGTATTACAACACTCAAGTGTTAAAGAACAAGAAACATATGTATTTAAATTCTTACTAAATTAGCAGTAAACTCATTAGTAAAGGTATCAAGCATGACAAATTGCATATCAACTTCAAAGTCATTTCAGTGCCTGGGGACATCCTGTGGATTGTGTAAGAGCGTTCATCCCTGCTCCTCTTGGAGTGTGTGGAGGTCTGAGGTTCCTCCCCACCCTCCCTGCTTCTCTTACTGGACTGGGACAGCTGGGAGGGGAGGTCCTGACAGATCTCTGGATCTCTCCATGTGTCTGTGGTAGGAGGGTGGGTCTGCTGGTTCTCTCTGGATCTCTCCATGTGTCTGTGGTAGGAGGGGTAGGTCTGCTGGTTCTCTCTGGATCTCTCCATGTGTCTGTGGTAGGAGGGTGGGTCTGCTGGTTCTCTCTGGAT
Organism: Oncorhynchus kisutch; assembly: GCF_002021735.2. NCBI lineage: Eukaryota > Metazoa > Chordata > Actinopteri > Salmoniformes > Salmonidae > Oncorhynchus > Oncorhynchus kisutch. The sequence continues at coordinate 76,006,381 of NC_034186.2, forward strand.
CTCTCCATGTGTCTGTGGTAGGAGGGTGGGTCTGCTGGTTCTCTCTGGATCTCTCCATGTGTCTGTGGTAGGAGGGTGGGTCTGCTGGTTCTCTCTGGATCTCTCCATGTGTCTGTGGTAGGAGGGTGGGACTGCTGGTTCTCTCTGGATCTCTCCATGTGTCTGTGGTAGGAGGGTGGGACTGCTGGTTCTCTCTGGATCTCTCCATGTGTCTGTGGCAGGAGGGTGGGTCTGCTGGTTCTCTCTGGATCTCTCCATGTGTCTGTGGCAGGAGCGGGGCCGTTCCCAAGTTAATTTACTGCATTTCTATACAGTTAGAAAACTTTCAAATGCTATTTGGAGAACAGCAAAAACAAGCAAAATGACCCCAGCCATTATCACCTTGGCTGCTGTAGGTTCATTCAGCTCAGTCGATCTACAAACACATAGTCTATTAGCTATACAATTGATTTAGTCAGAGTCAGCAGTAGCCTATAGGTCTATATTACTATGTCATTTTTGTCATATAAAAAAATATTTTTTGCTAATGTCTCCAGTCATATAAAGTGTAGTAGAATTGCATGAAATGTGTTTATTAACACAGAAAGAAAGGAGAAGAAACGTACCTGACATAGACTATAGCTTAGGCCTCCTCTACGCCAATACAGGGGCAGCCATGCATTGAACACTGCAGTCTTTTAACACAAACAGTGATTGGGTTATATTATTAGTGTAATATTTGTGTTGTGGAGAAATGACCAGGCAGGAGACGGGAGTACAGTTAATTTTTTGTTTAGTCAAAACCCCTCGATGCTCTACAGTTCGCGGCACCCCAGTGCGCATGTGCATTTCCTATTAGGTGTAGTAACGTAACACTGCCGTAATGCATTACTGCTTAGTAACAGCATAGTAACTAATATAAACAGATGTAGATCCCAGATACTACACTCCTCCCCCATAGTGTTTACCTCCCAGAGAACAAGGTAAATATGTTAGGTAACTACTAATGCAATATCTGAACAATGCATTCTTAAACATTTTTCAACTACTGGGTTGAAGCAGACTTTTCAGAGCCCAGCACAAATCCAGGGGATTATTCTGCCCCGAAGATGGAGTTTGTGTCCTAATAACTAACCCAGGTAATGTCCTTTTTCTTTCCTTTTATCTAGGACATATTAAAGTGTTTGTTTTACTGTCCGTTACCTCCTTAACCAGCTCAACTCACAGGTCAAGCTGTTGAGGTGCCCTTCTCTGTCGAATAGGATATCTCCGCTCCTCCTGGGCTTCCTGTGGTGGGCCAGGTTCGGGTGGAAGGTCAGGCTCTATCTCTCCCGTATGTCCACAGTCAGGAGAATAGTCCTGGGGGTCGTTATTGTTCTCTCGGCATGTCTCTGCTGGGGCGTTGGACCGTAGCAGATGATCCACATGAACGTTGACCTGGCGATGACCAATTTGGACTTGGTAAGTCAAAGGTCCTCTGCGTTGCAAGATCACACCTGAGTTCCACAGGCGCTTGGGGTGTCTGAAATCACGTACCATCACCCTCTCTTCCTCTTTGAATTCTCTGACAGTCTTTGAGTGTCTGTCATGAGCTTTCTTCTGCTGTAGCTGGTGCTTTGCCACAGTGCTTGACAAGTCTGGTTTCAACAATGTCAGGCGGGTACGTGGTTGGCGTTTCAGAAACAGTTCAGCTGGTGTACATTCCGTTACTGTGTGTGGTGTGTTACGGTAAGTAAACAGGAACCGGGGAAGCCTTTGGTGGACGGGCACAGACTGAACCTCGAGTCTAGTCCAGGCCTTCTTAAAGGTTTGCACGGCTCTCTCCGCTGCTCCGTTGTTCTTGAGAAACATTTCAAAATCGTTTGACGTGAACGGAGGGCCATTGTCCGATACGAGCGCCTTGACTAGTCCAAAGGATGCAAACAGATGTCTGAGAAGATTGATGGTCTTCTCAGCTGTGGTCAGTTGAGTAGGGAACACTTCCATCCACTTGGAATGGACATCGACAACAAGGAAATGTTGCTTGTCAATTTCGGCGTAATCCACATGGATGCGTTCCCAAGGTGTAGCAGCCCAGGACCATGGATGAAGAGGTGCAGCAGCAGGCTTGTTGCGAACAGCTTCACAATGTGAGCAGTGGCCTACATGCTGTTGAATGTCTTGATCCAGTCCAGGCCAACACAGATAACTGCAAGCGAGTGCTTTCATTCGAGTGATCCCTGGATGTCCCTCATGCAGGTCAGATAGCAGTCTCCTCTGGAATTTGTGAGGTACCACCACCCTTGATCCCCACAGAACACACCCTTGATCAGTGGACAACTGGTCTTTCTTGTCGATGAATGGACGAAGGTTATCGTCATTTACAAAGGTTGGCCAACCGCCTAATGTTAAGTCCAAGACTTTGGAAAGCACTGGGTCTTTCCTTGTTTCCTCTGCTATGTCAGAAGCAGATATGGGCAGTTCATCAATGAGAGAGATCTGGAAGACTGCTCTATCATCTTCGCTGTCGGAGTCACTATTGCACGGTAGTCTCGATAGTGCATTGGCATTTGCGTGATCACTGGATCGTCTGTACTCAATCTCGTAGTCGTAGGCTAACAATATCAGAGCCCAACGTTGCATTCGAAGTGCAGCAAGGGTTGGTATAGCTGATTTTGGTCCAAGGCTGGCCAACAGAGGCTTGTGATCTGTCAGCAGTTGGAACTTCCTTCCGTAGAGGTATTTGTGAAACTTCTTCACTCCGAATATTATGCTCAGGGCTTCCTTCTCAATTTGAGCATAATGAGTCCGTGATGCAAATGCAATAGGGTGTTCTTCACCTGACGCTAGAACATGTGAGATGACGGCTCCTACTCCGTATGGAGATGCATCACACGCGAGTCTCAGCTTCATCTCTGTGTTATAGTGGGCAAGCCACTTGCTCTCTAGCAGACGCTGTTTGCAAGTCTTGAATGCTTCTTCGCATTGTGGGGACCAATTCCACTTGCAGCAGTTGGTGAAGCGGATGCAACAATGTGGACAAGTTTGCCACAAACTTTCCGTAATAGTTCAGGAGCCCCAAAAATGACCTCAGCTCTGAGATAACTCACACTTGCTGCGTTTCATTCTCACTCTGTATTTCTCCAGTCTTGACATCACTTTGTCCAGCACTACAAGGTGCTCTGCAATGTATGGTGCTGACACGAGGATGTCGTCCATGAAGCACACAACATTGTCTATACCGTCCAAGATCTGATCCATTGTGTGTTGGAATATCGCTGGAGCTGTCGAGATTCCATAGGCCAAGCGATTGAATCTGAATAGCCCCTTGTGTGTATTGATGGTCAGATACTGTTTTGACTCCGGATCCAGCTTCAGTTGCTGATAAGCGAATGCCAGGTCCAGCTTACTGAAAACCTTCCCACCAGCTAGAGTGGCAAACAGATCTTCAGCGTTTGGTAGTGGATATTCCTCTGGTAGTATGCAGCGATTTACTGTGACCTTGTAGTCACCGCACATTCTGACGGTCTTGTGTTTCTTTGGGACTACAACAATCAAAGCGGCCCAGTCACTCCTCGCTACTTTCGTGATTATGTTATTCTTCTGTAGGCGGTCCAGTTCCTTCTCTACTGCTTCCTTAAGAGCATAGGGAACTGGACGTGGTTTGTGAAAGATAGGCTTGGTTCCTTCTTGCACTCTGACTTTTCCTGTGAAGTCTTGTATTTCACCGTAGCCATCTTTGAAAAGTTATTTGTGCTTCTCCAGCATGTTAGTGAGTGTAGCCTGACTCACTGGTTTGTCATTTCTCAGACTGAAGATTTATCCCCAGTTCAACTTGATCTTTTGTAGCCAGTTTCTGCCTAGCAAGGCTGATTTTTCTCCTTTAACAATGGCAAGCGGTAGCGTCCACTCCTTTCCCTCATACCGGACTGGTACCTGGATCTGCCCTAACACAGGAATAGTGTCACCAGTGTATGAAGAAAGGCGGATGGACGCGGGCTGAAGAGGACACTCTTTCAGTTTTTCTTTGTAGAGTCTCTCTGGAACCAGAGATACAGACACTCCGGTGTCCAGCTGCATTTTAACCTGTTTTCCCGCTAACTCCATGTTGAGATAGATTCCATCTTTTAGTTGTTGAGCTGTGTACACTGTGAACAGTTCCAATACTGTTTCAGTTGTACCTTCCTCGTCTTGTGCTGCGTCTGACACTTTGTGTGCTCTTGCTGTGCGTTTCGAGGCTTTACACACTCTCTGTAAATGTCCAACCTTTCCACAATTGTGGCACTTTTCCTTTTGGAAGCGACATTCACTGTGCTGATGATTATCTCCCCCACATCTGTAGCAACTTGGCTTAGACCTTTGAGATGTGGGCTGCTTTGTTCTTGTGTAACCTTGAGGACAGGACTGAAAAAAGTGTGACTTTTGTGAGCTTTTTTCACCACGTGCATCACTGACCTTGTGAACACCTTTGTGACGTTCTGCATGTCCCGATAGCTCAATAGTATCCCTGTGGGCAACCTCGAGTCCAAGTGCTATATCACAGGCTTTCTTAAAGGTCAGGTCCTTCTCTGACAGGAGCCTTCTGTGATATGCTTCACCTGTGAGACCACATACAAACTTGTCTCGGAGAGCATCATCAAGAAATCGTGCAAACTCACATGTACTTGCCAGCCTTTTCAAAGCAAGGATGTAGTCAGCCACGGTTTCCCCTTGACCCTGGTGACGTTGGTAATATCTGAAACGTTCTGCAATGAGAATTGGCTTAGGCTTGAAATACATTGAAAGAGTTTCAGTCAGTTCTGCATAGTTCAACTCCACTGCTTTCATTGGTTCAATGAGACCTTTCAGCAATCCATACTCAGTTGGACCCAAAACACTGAGAAATACGTCTGCTTTCTTTTCATCTTTGATTTCATTTGCAGCCAGCCAACGCTCAAAACGCTCCAAATAGGAATCAAAATCCTCTTTTGTAGCCTCAAACTCTGGTACTCGACCAATGGTTGCCATTTTCACAGTTAATTGTTCAGTTTCCTTATTCCTTGTATTCCTTAATTTTCATCTAATTCTTCACTTCAGAAGTTTCTGCAATTACTTCATTCACTGCACTCATTTGTAATAATGTACACACCGTGTTATGTTCCTTCTTCATTTTTTTTCCTTGCCAATATTTCTCCACTGAGATCGCCTAATTTCAATGGTTTCAATGAGACCGTTTTTTAAATTTAACCACCAGAGGGCAGTGTCGCTATTCTGGACTCCAATAGTCTTGCTACTTGGCAGCTCCTGAATACTGTACTAGCAGTGCTAGCAGTGCTTAGCCTTCTATACTGGCGAAAGAAAATAAAAAAATTACTGACGAATTACATAATTATTTAGAGTTTCATTACTCGCAACATTCTTCCCTTCAAGCAATGTCCGTTCATGTAGTTTAATCACCTCGTCGCCACTGTAATATTTATGTTGTGGAGAAATGACCAGGCAGGAGACGGGAGTACAGTTGTCACGCCTTGGTCTTAGTGTTTTGTGTTTTCGTTATATATTTTGGTCAGGCCAGGGTGTGACATGGGTTTATGTTATTGTATTTCGTATTGGGTTGTAGTATTTGGGATCGCGGCTGATTAGGGGTGTTGTATAGGCTTGGCTGCCTGAGGCGGTTCCCAATCAGCTGTCAGGTGATTCTCGTTGCCTCTGATTGGGAACCGTATTTAGGTAGCCTGAGTTTCGCTTTGTCTTTCGTGGGTGATTGTTCCTGTCTCTGTGTTGTGTCACCAGATAGGCTGTATTAGGTTTCACGTTCCGTTTGTTGTTTTTTGTATTTATTAGTTATTTCATGTATCGAGATCATGAGTAATCCACCACGCTGCATTTCGGTCCGACTCTCTTTCAACAAACGAAGAACGCCGTTTTTCTTTGAGTCAAAACACCTCGTGCTCTACAGTTCGCCGCACCCCAGTGCGCATGTGCATTTCCTATTAGGTGTAGTAACGTAACACTGCCGTAATACATTACTGCTTAGTAACAGCATAGTAACTAATATAAACAGATGTAGATCCCAGATACTACAATTAGCTGTTACGTTCGTTGGAAAGAATATCGGACCAAGGCGCCGCGGAAGTTGAGTTCCACATCATTTTAATGATAAAGTGAAACTTAACAAAGACAAAAAACAAACAATAAACTAACAATGAACCGTGACAACAGAGATGCTACGTGCACTAACGCAAAACAATATCCCATAACACACAGGTGGAAAAAATGCTATTTAAGTATGATCCCCAGTTAGAGACAACGATGTATCAATAATGCAATGGCAAAACATTTTATAATTTTTTACAACCCAAATTCTTCTGGTTTTCCATTTCACTACCAGGAGTTTTATGCACATCCAAAATGACAACAGATGCTGCCTAAAATAATGTAGAATACATAGATAAAATAATGTAGAATACATAGATAAAATAATGTACAACAATACATAGATAAAGTAATGTAGAATACACAGATAAATATGGATGTCCACTCATTGTTTTTCTGCTCCCAAACTTGATATTTTAATAAAGCTTTGGTGATTAAGATTTATTTCAAAGAGGTCTCATTAGCCAAGCCCTTTGTCGATAGTCTTGACTACTTGGGGAATGCATTTGGCATGACAAAAAAAAAACAAAGACGCAAGTTTAAGTTTGTTCCACCTGAGCGAGTCTGACCACAAGTCAGAGATCACTATGATGACACACCAAATGTGTTTGATGTATTGCGGGAAAAGAGCAGGAATAGGCTTTTGTAGGGTCCAGTCCAAGCTGCTATCGGCATCCAAAGATTATCCAACTTGAATAAACGCTTGGAGGTAAGGACGACTGCCGCAATGTAGTTTACAGCGATACGGATATGACTTATTATTGATATCTACATAGCGCATTGATGTGAATCACACTGCTGCTCTCTCATTTAGCTATTTGTGCCTTACGGATTGTGGTTGTTGTGGATGGCTGTTCACAAATCTATATGTGTATTTGAACCCAATAATGGTTGAATTCAAGAAGTTTAAACTGCCTATGAATCATTGATTTTGGAACAACAGCTGCATAGCGCGGTTCCCAGCCTATGGAACAACAGCTGCATAGCGCGGTTCCAAGCCTATGGAACAACAGATGCATAGCGCGGTTCCAAGCCTATGGAACAACAGCTGCATAGCGCGGTTCCCAGCCTATGGAACAACAGCTGCATAGCGCGGTTCCCAGCCTATGGAACAACAGCTGCATAGCGCGGTTCCCAGCCTATGGAACAACAGATGCATAGCGCGGTTCCAAGCCTATGGAACAACAGATGCATAGCGCGGTTCCCAGCCTATGGAACAACAGCTGCATAGCGCGGTTCCAAGCCTATGGGGCTTTTATTGCTCAATCTAATTAATACTCATAAAAAACTCATCCATAGGCCTAGTGGATGCTCAACCTTGCAGACGTTTGATAGACTTAAAGGGACAATCTGTAGTTGCGATATAAATCATATATACAGTACCAGTCAAACGTTTGGACACACCTACTCATTCAAGTGTTTTTCTTTATTTTCACTATTTACTGTAGAATAATAGTGAAGACATCAGATCTATGAAATAACACTTAAGGAATCACGTGGTAACCAAAAAAGTGTTAAACAAATCCAAATATATTTTAGATTTTAGATTCTTCAAAGTAGCCACCCTTTGCCTTGATGACATATTTGCACACTCTTGGCAAAGCATGCCATTCCATGAGTGCAGCATTTATTTTTCAACTAGAATCAATGAGCCCAATCAGTCCTCATTGACAACAAAATCATAAACAACAGAGTAGGGCTGGCTAATAAGTCCTTAGTTTTGGGGTCATGCCCAGATAAACAATTGGCTAATCTATACTTCAATATTTCCAAGTCCAACCCATAAGTAAAATGTAAAATGCATATTTGGCCAGCTATGTAAACTTTAAAACATTGATTTATCATGCATTAGATGTTGTTCAATTGGTAACATACGTTTGTCTTCTTCTAATTAATGCCTGTTAAGGGGAAAGTAATCTAAAAGTAATGGAATGTAATCAGATTACGTTACTGAATTTGGGTAATCCAAAAGTTACCGATTACAGTTTTGGACAGGTAACTGTAACAGATTACATTTAGAAAGTAACCTACCCAACCCTGCATGTAGTTACGTACTATTTATCTTTACTATGACCACAAGTCGTTAGCACCAAGTTGGCAAGATGGGGCAATAAATCAGATTGAGGTGAAAAGATAATCAATGATGCTCTTTTCTACACAGAAAATCATTCAACATGATTGCCTAATGATCTTTGGAACTTCCCAATACCTTTCTGATGCATTTCAGTCACTTCAAACCATTCTGTCTTCAGATTTAATTACTGTCAAAAATACTGTCCGACTGATTCGCAATAGACTGTCATAGCACAAAATAACAAACAAATAGAAACTGTGGCATAGCGATATCATCATTGGGGGAGAAAGGAAAGAGAGGGAGGAGAGATGGAGGACAAGCAGTACTTTAAGAGTTCTCATGACATCTAGTGGTGAGTTTTGGATTATTTTTATCTCCACAATCAACACATTGAACATTGATGATATCATCGTAAACCACAGAGCTGCAGACAGACAGTCAGACCTGCAGACAGACAGACCTGCAGACAGACAGACCTGCAGACAGACAGTCAGACCTGCAGACAGACAGACAGACAGACCTGCAGACAGACAGACAGACCTGCAGACAGACAGACAGACAGACAGTCAGACCTGCAGACAGACAGTCAGACCTGCAGACAGACAGACAGACAGACCTGCAGACCTGCAGACAGACAGACAGACAGACAGACAGACAGACAGACAGACAGACAGACAGACAGACAGTATAAATTAAATAAAGTATAAAATTAAATGATTTTAAGTAAAGGTTTGTAAAGATTTGTGTATCATGAGTTAATATTACAGGGAACAAAGGGATATGTGTAATCTTGGTTAACCCAGGTAATTGTTCACCCAGGTAATTGTTCACCCAGGTAATTGTTCAGCTGCTCGCTTACTAGAACGAGGAGGAGAACCGGAACGAGGACCTCCAACCTCTCTTTTTGCATGTTACGGGCAGAATATCCCCTCCCCTTCAAAATTCGAAAGATGCTGACACCTGTGAAATCGTGATTTGTGCAAATAACCAGTGAGGAAAAAACCCAAAAGCAGAACTACTGCTGCTCGTTATCCTACACTTCCTGTTCAGCCTCATACAGATTCTACGGTACCAGTTGTGTTTACGTAGATCTGTCCATGAGAGATTAGACTATGTGTGACATTCAATATGTCATGTTAAGGATTCCCTGATGAGTTTGTTTAAGTTTGTAACTGTTTACAGCCACATCGTTTCAACGTAGAGAACTGGGTAATATTTGGTGTATATGTTGATCAATAAGATTAAAACTTATTTTCACCCACTAAAAAAAGACAGCCAAAAGTTTCAAATCAAATCAAAATAAAATTGTATAGGTCGCATACACATATTTAGCAGATTTAGCAGTTATTGCGGGTGTAGCGAAATGCTTTTGGTCCTAGCTCCAACAATGCAGTAGTATTTTTCAATTCACAACAATACACACAAATCTCAAAGTAAAATAATGAAATATATCAATATTACAATGAGAGAGTGGATTTTTTTTATTTAACCTTTATTTAACCAGGCAAGTCAGTTAAAAACAAATTCTTATTTTCAATGACAGCCTAGGAACAGTGGGTTAACTGCCTGTTCAGGGGCAGAACGACAGATTTGTACCTTGTCATCTCGGGGGTTTGAACTTGCAACCTTCCAGTTACTAGTCCAACACTCTAACCACTAGGCTACGCTATTGACTAGAATACAGTAGAATACAGTACATACATATGAAATCAGTAAAACAGTATGTAAACATTATTATAGTGACAAGTGTTCCATTATTAAAGTGGCCAGTGATTCCATGTACATCAGGCAGCAGCCTCTAAGGTGCAGGGTTGAGTAACCGGGTGGTAGCCGGCTAGTGACAGTGACTAAGTTCAGGGCAGGGTACTGGGTGGAAGCTGGCTAGTGATGGCTAAGTTTCAGTTTCTCGGTCCCAGCTTTGATGCACCTGTACGGACCTTGTCTTCTGGATGACAGCGGGATGAACAGGCCGTGGCTCAGGTGGTTGATGACTTTGATTATCTTTGTGGCCTTCCTTTGACATCGGGTGCTGTAGCTTTCCTAGAAGGCAGGCAGTGTGCCCCCGGTGATGCATTGGGCATACCGCACCACCCTCTAGAGAGCCCTGCGGTTGCAGGTGGCCCAGTTGCCGTACCAGGCGGTGATACAGCCCGACAGGATATTTTAAATTATTATTTTTATTTCACCTTTATTTAGCCAGGTAAGCCAGTTGAGAACAAGTTCTCATTTACAACTGCGACCTGGCCAAGATAAAGCAAAGCAGTGCGACACAAACAACAACACAGAGTTAAACATGGAATAAACAAACATACAGTCAATAACACAATAGAAAGAGAGAAAAAAGTCTATATACAGTGTGTGCAAATGGCGTGAGGAGGTAAGGCAATAAATAGGCCACAGTAGCGAAGTAATTACAATTTAGAAAATTAACACTGGAGTGATAGATGTGCAGAATGATATGCAAGTAGAAATACTGGTGTACAAAATAGCAAAAAAGTAAATAAAAACAATATGGGGTTGAGGTAGGTAAATTGAATGGGCTATTTACAGATGGGCTGTGTACAGCTGCAGCGATCGGTTAGCTGCTCAGATAGCTGATGTTTAAAGTTAGTGAGGGAGATATCAGTCTCCAACTTCAGGGATTTTTACAATTTGTTCCAGTCATTGGCAGCAGAGAACTGGAAGGAAAGGCGGCCAAGGGGGGTGTTGGCTTTGGGGGTGACCAGTGAGATATACCTGCTGGAGCACGTGTTACGGGTGGGTGTTGTTATGGTGACCAGTGAGCTGAGATAAGGCGGAGCTTTACCTAGCAAAGACTTGTAGATGACCTGGAGCCAGTGGGTCTGGTGATGAATATGTAGTGAGGGCCAGCCGACGAGAGCATACAGGTCGCAGTGGTGGGTGGTATATGTGGCTTTGGTGACAAAACGGATGGCACTGTGATAGACTGCATCCAGTTTGCTGAGTAGAGTGTTGGAGGCTATTTTGTAAATGATATTACCGAAGTCGAGGATTGGTAGGATAGTCAGTTTTACGAGGGTATGTTTGACGGTGTGAGTGAAGGAGGTTTTGTTGTGAAATAGGAAGCCGATTCTGGATTAAATTTTGGATTGGAGATGTTTAATATGAGTCTGGAAGGAGAGTTTACCGTCTAGCCAGACACCTAAGTATTTGTAGTTGTCCACTAATTCTAAGTCAGAATCGTCCAGAGTAGTGATGCTAGTTGGTCGGGCAGATGCAGGCAGCGATCGGTTGAAAAGCATGCATTTAGTTTTACTAGCGTTTAAGAGCAGTTGGAGGCCACTGAAGGAGTGTTGCATAGCATTGAAGCTCGTTTGGAGGTTTGTTAACACAGTGTCCAAAAAAGGGCCAGATGTATACAGAATGGTGTCGTCTGCGTAGAGGTGGATCAGGGAATCACCCGCAGCAAGAGTGACATTGTTGATATATACAGAGAAAAGAGTCAGCCCGAGAATTGAACCCTGTGGTACCCCCATAGAGACTGCCAGAGGTCCGGACAACAGGCCCTCCGATTTGACACACTGAACTCTATCTGAGAAGTAGTTGGTGAACCAGGCGAGGCAGTCATTTGAGAAAACAAGGCTGTTGAGTCTGCCGATAAGAATACGGTGATTGACAGAGTCGAAAGCCTTGGCCAGGTCGATGAAGACGGCTACACAGTACTGTCTTTCATCAATGTTTAGTACCTTGAGCGTGGCTGAGATGCACCTGTGACCAGCTCAGAAACCCGGACTGCACAGCGGAGAAGGTAAAGTGGGATTTGAAATTGTCAGTGATCTGTTTATTAACATGGCTTTCGAAGACTTTAGAAAGGCAGGGCAGGATGGATATAGGTCTGTAACAGTTTGGGTCTAGAGTGTCACCCCTTTTGAAGAGGGGGATGACAGCGGTAGCATTCCAATCTTTAGGGATCTCGGACGATACGAAAGAGAGGTTGAACAGACTGGTAATAGGAGTTGCAACAATGGCGGTGGATACTTTTAGAAAGAGAGGGTCCAGATTGTCTAGCCCAGCTGATTTGTACGGGTCCAGGTTTTGCAGCTCTTTCAGAACATCTGCTATCTGGATTTGGATAAAGGAGAAGCTGGGGAGGCTTGGGCAAGTAGCTACGGGGGGTGCGGAGCTGTTGACCGGGGTTGGGGTAGCCAGGAGGGTTGGGGTGGCGAGCCGTAGAGAAATGCTTATTGAAATTCTCGATTATCGTGGATTTATCGGTGGTGGCAGTGTTTCCTATCCTCAGTGCTGTAGCCTTAGCTTTCCTAACTGACTGAGTGTATTGTATACAGACCTGGAAAGTATGACAGAACTTTGCAGGCAATCTCTGCAGTAGATTGCAACTCCTCCCCCTTTGGCAGTTCTATCTTGATGGAAAATGTTGTAGTTTGGGATAGGAATCTCAGAAGTTTTGGTGGCCTTCCTAAGCCATGATTCAGACACGGCAACGACATCAGGGTTGGCGGAGTGTGCAAAAGCAGTGAGTAAAACAAACTTAGGGAGGAGGCTTCTGATGTTAACATGCATGAAACTGTTAATGTAATTTAATTATGCCAATGTGCTTTCATTAATTGAAAACCCTTAATCTATTTTATGAGAATTTGTAAGATTCTTGTTTGCATAAAATAGACGCAGACCAGTCTTTCAATAATAGATAACAGAATTTATTCTCGGAGCGCGCTGCCACTTAACCACGAACAACAGTTTATATACAGATCATGACGTCATTTCATTGCTTTAACAGAATCCCCTCCTCTCGACCAGGACAAAGTGAAAAGTTCATTCTAACTTACTAACACACTCCCAGGTAACTTTTGACCCCTCAACATTATCACCACTGAGCTGACAGATCTAATTAACAGAAAACTTAGGAATGCACTCACTGTCTTATCTAAAAAACCCAGAGCTAAGTTTCTGTAGGGTCAACCATAGGCTAACGACCTTATCTGTTTTCACAGTCCCCAACCCATTCATTTCTTCCTAGTTGCAATGGTGTTCATTAACTTTAATTACTCCTTGTCCGTGTCACACAATCCCTTCTTATGAACTCATATTGTTAATCAGATATAATAAAACAGAGTATAAGTTTTACTTAGTTACAGTTCCATTTAAAATGATTTGTTCAGTCATTTAATCATAATTTTACCAACAATCCACCCTCAAAATGACTTAACAACTCATACCATCATTAAACACTACATGGAAATATCAATGATATACTAGAAGAAGACAATCAATACATGTACATAATCAACTTCAATGACTGTTCTAACCTACATCAGAATCTTAATTCTACTTATCAGGATTCTGTTAATCTTCATGAAAAAACAGTCTATACATAGAAACAAGAAAACATCTACATTTCCTAAACATCACATATGGTCTCCTCGCGAGTGAAAGGATCCGGATTCTTCTATGACGCCCAAGCCATGTATTTTGTATTCCACTGGTTCCATTGGTCCATATATCACCATCTGAAGTGTCATCGATTTCTCCAGAGTCCTGGAAATGATAACTTTCATACACGCAATCAACCACATCCGCAGAAAACTAACACAGTCACACAGGTGAAGGTAGCCCATAACACAGTAATCATAACATTTTTCCATCTTATAAACACACTGTCAACCCAATTAGTCAGAGAAGTATCCACCCCTGAGTTTACTGCCAACTCGTGAACTAGGGTGTGTAAACCAGACAAGGCCTTGGTCACTGATCCATCCGAAACTATATCCTTGGAGTCCAAATTACCTCCATATACACTCCCACCCTTTTCAGCCAGCAAACATCCAAGACTATTCTATTCTGCCAAACCATTCATTACATCTCTAATATAATTGGTGAAGCGCTGTGGATTTTTAATAGATATAATTGATCCAATCCACATTCTCATTGAGAGTGGACCACCAAAAAATACTTGACTCTAATCCTGCCAGGATCTAATTTATAGCTTTGATCTCATCTGCCACCCCCCCCCCCCCCCCCCCCCCCCCCGTGGAACCACAATGTTATTAATACAAACCCTATCATCAAAAGACCCAGACGGAGTACTTATTTTCTCCCGTTTAGTCAACATCATGTCATCATGTCATGGTGTTGAATGAGTGTGAAAGGCATTCTCAAATGTACTTAATGTATTTTAAATGATTTGTTCAGTCATTTAATCATAATTTTACCAAAAGAAACCAAGGCTTTTACGGTTACAGAAGTCAACAAATGAGAGCGCCTGGGGACACGCAGGGCCTGGGTTAACCTCCACATCACCCGAGGAACAGATGATGAGGGTACCATGGTGTTGAAGGCTGAGCTGTAGTCAATGAACAAATAAAATCAAATAAAAGTTTATTTGTCAGGTGCGCCGAATACAACAGTGAAATGCTTACTTACAGGCCCTAACTAACAGTGCAATTTTTAAGTAAAAAATAGGTATAAGGGGGCCTCCCGGGTGGCGCAGTGGTCTAGGGCACTGCATCGCAGTGCTAGCTGTGCCACCAGAGAGGGGTTGGTGGGTTGGACAATGCCAATAGTCCAGGTAGCCATTTGATTACCTGTTCGGGAGTCTTATGGCTTGGGGGTAAGCTGTTGGTACGGCAACAGCCTTTTGGTCCTAGACTTGGCGCTCAGATACCGCTTGCCATGCGGCAATAGAGAGAACCGTTTATGACTGCAGGGGTCATGGGGACTTTGACAATTTTTAGGGCCTTCCTCTGACACTGCCTGGTGTAGAGGCCCTGGATGGCAGGCAGCATAGCCCCAGTGCACACTACCCTATGTAGTGCCTTGATGCAACCAGTAAGGATGTTCTTGATGTTGCAGCTGTAGAACCATTTGAGGATCTGACGATCCATGCCAAAGTTTCCTGAGGGGGAATAGGCGTTGTCGTGCCCTCTTCACTACTGTCTTGGTGTGTTTTTACCATTCTAGTTTGTTGGTGGATGTGGACACCAAGGAACTTAAAGCTCTCAAACTGCTCCACTACAGCCCCGTCGATGAGAATGGGGGCGTGCTCGGTTCTCCTTTTACTGTAGTCCACAATCATCTCCTTTGTCTTGATTATGTTGAGGGATAGGTTGTTATTCCGGCATCACTTGGCCAGGTCTCTGACCTCCTCCCTATGAGGCTGTCTCGTCTTTGTTGGTGATCTGGCACTGTTGTGTCGCCTGCAAACTTAATGTGGCAGGGTAGCCTAGTGGTTAGAGCGTTGGACTAGTAACCGGAAGGTTGTGAGTTCAAACCCCCGAGCTAACATGGTACAAATCTGTCGTTCTGCCCCTGAACAGGTAGTTAACCCACTGTTCCTAGGCTGTCATTGAAAATAAGAATTTGATCTTAATTGACTTAACTGGTTAAATAAAGGTAAAAAAATAATAATAATTATGGTGTTGGAGTCGTGCCTGGCCATGCTGTCATGAGTGAACAGGGAGTACAGGAGGGGGCTGAGCACGCACCCCTGTGGGGCTCCAGTGTTGAGGATCAGCGTGGGGGATGTGTTGCTACCTACCCTCACCACCTGGAGGCGGCCTGTCAGGATGTCCAGGATCCAGTTGCAGAGGGAGGTTTTTAGCCCCAGGATCCTTAGCTTAGCGATGAGTTTGATGGTCCTATGGTGTTGAATGGTGAACTCTAGTCAATGAATAGCATTCTCACATAGGTGTTCCTTTTGTCCAGGTGGGAAAGGGTAGTGTGGAGTGCAAAAGAGATTGCATCATCTGTGGATCTGTTTGGGCGGTATGCAAATTGGAGTGTCTAGGGTTTCTGGGATAATGGTGTTAATGTGAGCCATTACCAGCCTTTCAAATCACTTCATGGCCTCGGACATGAGTGCTACGGGTCTGTAGTCATTTAGGCAGGTTGCTTTGGTGTTCTTGGGCACAGGACTATGGTGGTCTGCTTGAAACATGATGGTATTACAGATTCAATCAGAGACATGTTGAAAATATCAGTGAAGAAACCTGCCCGTTGGTCAGCACATGCCCGGAGCACACGTCCTGGTAATCCGTCTGGCCCTGCGGCCTTGTGAATGTTGACCTGTTTAAAGATCTTACTCAATACCAACTCACGTCGGCTGAGGAGAGCGTGATCACACAGTCGTCCGGAACAGCTAATGCTCTCATGCATGCCTCTGTGTTGCTTTCCTCGAAGCGAGCATAGAAGTGATTTAGCTCGTCTGGTAGGCTCGTGTCACTGGGCATCTCACAGCTGTGCTTCTCTTTGTAGTCTGTAATAGTTTGCAAGCCCTGACACATAAAACGAGCATCGGATCCCTGTGTTGGCGCTTTGCCTGTTTAATAGTTTGTTGGTGGGCATAGCAGGATTTCTTATAAGCTTCCGGGTTAAAGTCCCGCACCTTGAAAGCGGCAGCTCTGCCCATTAGCTTGGTGCGAATGTTGCCTGTAATCCATGGCTTCTGGTTGGGATATGTAAACTCAGCATAAAAAGAAACATCCCTTTTTCAAGACCCTGTCTTTCAAAGACATTTGTAAAAACCCAAATAACTTCACAGATCTTCATTGTAAAGGGTTGTTTCCCATGCTTGTTCAATGAACCATAAACAATGAATGAACATGCACCAGTGGAACGGTTGTTAATAGACTAACAGCAAACAGACGGTAGGCAATTAAAGTCACAGTTATGAAAACTTAGGACACTAAAGAGGCCTTTCTAATGACTCTGAAAAACACCAAAAGAAAGATGCCCAGGGTCCCTGCTCATCTGCGTGAATGTGCCTTAGGCATGCTGCAAGGAGGCATGAGGACTGCAGATGTGGCCAGGGCAATAAATTGCAATGTCTGTACTGTAACACGCCTAAGACAGCACTACAGGGAGACAGGATGGACAGCTGATCGTCCTCGCAGTAGCAGACCACGTGTAACATCATCTGCACAGGATCAGTACATCCGAACAACACACCTGCAGCTGGCAACAACAACTGCCGGAGTTACACCAGGAATGCACAATCCCTGTATCAGTGCTCAGACTGTCCGCAATAGGCTGAGAGAGGCTGAACTGAGGGCTTGTAGGCCTGTTGTAAGGCAGGTCCTCACCAGACATCAACGGCAACAACGTCGCCTGTGGGCACAAACCCATCGTTGCTGGACCAGACAGGACTGGAAAAAAGTGCTCTTCACTGACGAGTCACGGTTTTGTCTCACCAGGGGTGATGGTCGGATTCGCGTTTATCGTCGAAGGTATGAGCGCTACACCGAGGCCTGTTCTCACCGCTACACCGCATCATTGGACTGAGCTTGTTGTCATTGCAGGCAATCTCAATGCTTTTACGTTACAGGGAAGACATCCTCCTCCCTCGTGTGGTACCCATCCTGCAGGCACATCCTGACATGACCCTCCAGCATGACAATGACACCAGCCATCCTGCTCATTCTGTGCGTGATTTCCTGTAAGACAGGAATGTCAGTGTTCTGCAATTGCCAGCGAAGAGCCCGGATCTCAATCCTTTTGAACACGTCTGGGACTTGTTGGATCAGAGGGTGTGGGCTCGGGCCATTCCCCCCAGAAATGTCTGGGAACTTGCAGGCGCCTTGGTGGAAGAGTGGGGTCACATCTCACAGCAAAAACTGGCAAATCTGGTGCAGTCCATGAGGAGGAGATGCACTGCAGTACTTAATGCAGCTGGTGGCCACACCAGATACTGACTATTACTTTTGATTTTCACCCCCCCTTTGTTCAGGAACTCATTATTGCATTGGTTAGTCACATGTCTGTGGAACTTGTTCAGTTTATGTCTCAGTTGTTGAATCTTTTTATGTTCATACAAATATTTACACGTTAAGTTTGCTGAAAATAAATGCAGTTGACAGTGAGAGGACGTTTCTTTTTTTGCTGAGTTTATGTACAATGTTAGGGTTCGTTCCTTACGTCCTTTGTCAATCATTGGTTCATTGGTGAAATTAGCATTATTACAATATCTTTCATTGAATCATTCAAAAACCTTTATTATTGCAATTGCAGACAGAAGTTGACAAACAGGAACATAGCACGCATGTTTTTGAGTAAGTTCTGCATCAAACAAAAGGTCTCCAGTTGTTTTATTAAAACCTGTCTAGGACACAGGTTCCGCTAGCGGAACCTATCCCAACATTCCGCTGAAAAGGCAGCATGGGAAATTCAAAAATATTTTTTAGAAATATTTAACTTTCACACATCAACAAGTCCAATACAGCAAATTAAAGTTAACCATCTTGTTAATCTACCCATCGTGTCCGTTGTTCTTAAATGTTTTACAGCGAAAACACAACATATATTTATGTTCGATCACCACCAAATCCAAAAAAACACAGCCATTTTTCCCAGCCAAAGATAGTCACAAAAGCAGAATTAGAGATAAAATGAATCACTAACCTTTGATAGTCTTCATCAGATGACACTCATGTTACACAATACATTTATGTTTTGTTCGATAATATGCATATTTATATCCACAAATCTGGGTTTACATTGGCGCCATGTTCAGAAATGCCTCCAAAATATCCGGAGTAATTACAGAGAGCCATGTCATATAACAGAAATAGTCATCAGAAACTCTGACGATAGATACATGCAACCGCCGTGTCAGATTTTTTAAAAACTTTACGAAAAAAGCATACCATGCAATAATCTGAGACGGCGCTCAGACGTAAATATATTTCTCCGCCATGTTGGAGTCATGATCTTTCATCATTCATTCATGCAGTGCAAGGAATCCTAGTTCCGCAATAAATCGCTGTTTTGTTCGATAATGTCCATTACTAGTGTCCAATTAGCTACTTTTGCTAGCACGTTTAGTTCACATGTCCAAAAGCTGGCGCTGGTCCAAGCGAACTCGGACGAAAACTTCAAAAAGTTATATTCCAGGTCGAATAAACTGGTCAAGCTAAGTAGAGAATCAATCTTCAGGATGTTATTATCATATATATCCAATAACGTTGCAACCGGAACATTCATTTTGTCTACAGAGTAATGGAACGCAAGGCGATATAATGACTACTGCGCGTAACCAGGAACTGGCATTCTGCCAGACCAGTGACTCAAATAGCTGCCATCCGGTCCCACATCACACTAGAGGCTT
This sequence comes from Oncorhynchus kisutch, assembly GCF_002021735.2. Classification (NCBI taxonomy): domain Eukaryota; kingdom Metazoa; phylum Chordata; class Actinopteri; order Salmoniformes; family Salmonidae; genus Oncorhynchus; species Oncorhynchus kisutch. The sequence continues at coordinate 76,025,628 of NC_034186.2, forward strand.
CATTCCACATTCTACTAACTGTTGACATCTAGTGGAAGGCGTAGGAAGTGCAAACAGATCCATATCTTATTTGGATGTGAATAGGCGATGAGTTGAAAATCAACCAGCCCCAGAATTCCCACTTCCTGTTTGGAAGTTTGCCTGCCCTATGAGTTCTGTTATACTCACAGACATAATTCCAACAGTTTTAGAAACTTCAGCGTGTTTTCTATCCAATAGTAATAATCATATTAGCATCTGGGACAGAGTAGGAGGCAGTTCACTATGGGCACGCAATTCATCCAAAGTGAAAATGCTGCCCCCTATCCCTAAAAGGTTCAACCCTAAGTCGCGCCCTGGAGATGTCACTGCTTATGTCATCATCCTCTACTCCTGGGACCAGAACCATGCCAACAAAGCTGTAGAAACTGTGCCTTTATTGTTAGCTAAACACTTAGCAGTGGATGTCCCCTTCCCCCAAAGTTGATTCATTGTGGAATGTTTGCCTAGTCTTATCTCCTTCACTCCCTTGCAGATTTCTGTCTAAGTCACATTTCTAAGAGGAGCCTCTTTATAATGAGGCAGAAAGAGAGAGAGAGAAAACTAAAATACAACTGTAGAACAATATTAAACTTCTACAATGAATATATGTTGTTAATCCACATTATTCATGCACGATTCCTTGAAACACAAGATGTTACAGTTTCTGATGTCCCATTGGCAGGATTTTCATGATCGTACCTAGTCTAATTTATTTTCCAATGATTGTATATTAGCAAGTAATACTGACGGTAATGGCAGCTTTCCCACTCGCCGTCTGCGGATCCTTACGAGGCACCCTGCTCTGTGTACTCTGTACCTGCATCTCTTTCTCTTGCCAATAACGGGGATGATGGCCTTGTCGGGTGTTCGAAGTACATCCTGTGCATCCTGCTTGTTGAAGAAAACATCTTTGTCTAATCCAAGATGAGTGATCACTGTCCTGATATCCAGAAGCTATTTTTTGCATTAAGATACGGTGGTAGAAACATTATGTACAAAATAAGTTACAAATAATGCAAAAAAAACAAACATTATAGCACAGTTGGTTAGGTGCCCCTAGAAATGCTGCCATTTCCTCTGGCCCCATTTTACATCATTCTTAAATAGGTATTCCTCTTGTCCAGATGGAATATGGCAATAGGGCAATGTGCAGTGAGTTGTATTTGAAGTTTGTATTTGAAGTTTAATTTCCAATGTGTTATGTTTTGTTTATTTATACAACAATTTCATGTGTTATCACTGTGCCGAATCTAATAGCACAACCAAATGACCTGGATTTCAGAGATTCCATTAAAGTACACGGTGCATGTTATCAATGCCATTCGTGATTCTGCTCAGATTATTATATTCATTGTGAAGATCTCCACACTCTGGTGATCTCTGCTCTTGAACATGCATGCTTTCTGTGATTACATAAGACATTTGTTACTGTAAACTCAAAATGTGGAAATGGATGTGGGTTAATCATTACTTAAGTTAAATACTGTTACATTGCAATTATATACATTAGTTTGTATGAAAGCCTTAACTTTAGGTGATTTACTGTATTACAAAAGTAATATTGAATAGTTTTTGGTTGACAATGCAACCCAATAATAACATTTAAAGGACATGGAACTGCTGCTTGAATAGTTCCATCTGAGACACAGCCTTAATCATAGTCTTTAACTTGTATTAATGGTTGAGATGGAGATGTGAATCCAACATATAATTTATCTTGTTGACAAGTTAGGCCATTTACTGTATTGCAAAAGTGATGTTGAATTGTGCTTGGTTGTCAATGGAACCAAATATTAACATTTGAGGGAGATGCATCTTCTAATTGGATAGTATCATCTGTGCCATAGAGTCTGGCTTCAATTACAGTGTCTACAAATTAATTTATATGTTGGATTCATGTCTCCATTTCAACCAAAAATCTAAGTTAATTAGCACTAAATCAAATCAAACTTTGTTTTTTTAAATAGTTTGATTTAGTCCTATTCTTCAACTTGGATTGTTGGTTAACATGGAGACATGAATCTGACATCTTTATTAACTTATATATAGGCCTAAGTCTAGGCCTATATGTATTGTCTATTTTTAGTAGAATACTGGGCTGAATTTAAACAGCTGTTGATGACTTCCCAATTCTATATAAGCAAATAAGGTTGATAAAGTATGGTTACATTTCATTTGCTGTTAAATCTACCCATTGGAATGACTTAAATGGCATTCGTGAATCTATTTAGTGGAAATTTCCCAACAATCATGCTCAAGATAGCACAATGGTAAGTCAGTGACAAAACTAAGCAGGGCTTGGTTAGAACCCTGAATGGGTGCCCAAAGCGATAGCTGTAGATAATTAAACTCTCCATCCAGTATGTGCTGCCCATCCTAGTGTATTTTCTTAGTTGATATGTTGAAGAGCTGACGTTGATTCAAAGTAATAAAGTCAACATATTTATATAAGGTTTTTCTATGTTGAAAATTGGTTAACATGATGACATAATCCTGTGGTTGGAATGTCACCCTCAATGACTTTTTGCAAACCCACATCACAATAGGTTAACAAATGACGTTGAAACATTGATTTAATCAGTTGGTAATTATAGTGGTTTTAACATAGGAACTAGAAAGGCTTTGTTCTAAGTTTTACTAAGAGGTTGTGTCAATACTGAACTAGTAAGAAGTGACTGGTATTGTCTATTCTGTTTTACACTTACAGGCCAAATACAAGACACACAGACACATGTGACAAACAGAGAGAGTGGGAAAGCCAGTGTTTATTCACAACAGTAAGACTTCTTATAAAGTGACTTATTTGACATATAGAAAAGCATCCATCTCTGCTTCTCTTTCTCCTTGTCCTGTCCTCCTTCACTTCTTGGCAGAAGCCTTCTGGGTGTGGAGCTGATAGAGCTGTTCACAGGCAATGGAGAGGCCCACCACCAGAGAGACAAACTCCTCAAAGTTTACCTTCCCATCACCATTCTGGTCCAGATCCTTCATGATCGTGTCTATGGCGGCTGGGTCCTTCTGGGACTGAGAGATGGAGGAGATGAAGAGAATGAGTAAGAGAGAGATGGGGAGAAGGAGAGAGGGGAGAGGGGAGAGGGCGGGGGTTAGATTGACTTTGGATACTCTTTAATAAAGTGAGAGAGAGATCAGAACGAGAGGGAAAGAGCGTGAGATGAGCAACAGAGAGAAAGTGTAGAGGGACATAGAGAGAGATGTCAGTGTTACCTTCAGGAAGCTGGCCAGTTCTGTCTTCATCAGCTCTTTGAGCTCCTTCTTGCTCAGTGTGTTGCCATCACCATCCTTTTCAGAATAGAGATGGAACACCATGATCAGGGACTCCATGGAACGCTCCAACTCAGATGGCATGGCTGCAGATATTGACACACTGAGGAGGGGAGAGAGATTATGTAATTTAGGGTGGGTGTACTACTGTAGTCCCTGTATCTAAGTACACTTACACACTGGAGATCCTGCAACAGCCAGGCTGCTGGCTCAAACCCAACTCAGGCCAGTTCCATTAAATCACTACTTCTCAGCTCTATTAGACAGATAATAACTACCCCACAATTAGTATTTTATGCAAACAAACAATGCACTTTTAGAGAGGATAAGAGTTGGCCTTCTTTGGCTCTGTAATCACATTCCTTGGCTGCTGTAAAGTTGTTCCATTCCTTATCACACATTCCCTCTACTGTCGACCCCTCTTTCTTTTAGTGCCTACCCCATTTCTTTGGGAACAGCCAGCATATCTAACTGTGTAGACTGTCCTTTAACCTCTGGTTTTGCAACTGTTCAGTGTAATGAAATCAGGCTGTTGAAAATTGGAGTAATAATGCCTATAGAATGACTCGAACAAGCTGAGAATAACATTTGTAGTTCAAAAGAGTTCTAAAACAAAAACATTGCGTCAATGAAACATGAAAAGGTTAGACTATAGAGATACTACATTATGTTAATCAGTAAATAGTATGGCCCATAAAACTGCATAACAAACCATAGAATTACAGATTTTTGAATCAAAGCAAGCAAAGACTGACGAACATTTAAGCCAACAAGTTTGCCAGTGACGAGAAAGATCATTAGCTAGGCACACTTTATAAACCCGAAACAGTTAAAGTTATTTGCGACCTGTTTATTACAGTAGATAACCTTGTCCGTTAAACGATGGACGCTACTGTATAGAATAAGCGAAAAAGTGTTACTTACCGAACTGAGAGCTGCTGGAGAACAGGGTGGGGAAGTAGCGTAACTGCGCAAGGGCCACGAGAATTTAAAGCGTGCAGGCAACGCCCATCTGATTGTGTGTTTTAGCCTGTGTTTCCAAGAGACGATGTCTGAGAGCCTGGTCTCAGAGCATTTCGTATTATTATTTATGTAAATCCGAGACACACCATTTAGTATATGTTACGTTTCGTATGGTAACGTTATGTATTCAATTGTCGATTCATCCCCATTTCGTATGATATGTTACGAATTATAATTCTTATTATATGTTTTGAATTTGTAAAATGTACAGTATGTTACGAATTTTCTAAACGTACTATATGACAAGCATTTCGCTACACCCGCAATAACATCTGCTAAATATACCGAAAAAATATATATAAACGCAGCATGCAACAATTGCAAAGATTTTACTGGGTTTTACAGTTCATATAAGGAAATCAGTCAATTGAAATACATTTATTTCGCCCTAATCTATGGATTTCACATGACTGGGCAGTGGTGCAACCCTGGGTTGGCAGCCAGGCCCACCCACTGGGGAGCCAGGCCCAGCCAATCAGAATCATTTTTTCCCCACAAAATGGCTTTATTACAGACAACAACCCCCCTCTCAGACGATCCCACAGGTGAAGAAGCCGAATGTGGAGATCCTGGGCTGGCATGGTTACACGGGATCTACGGTTGTGAGACGGTTGGACGTATTGCCAAATTCTCTAAAATGATGTTGGAGGCAGCTTATGGTAGAAAAATAAACATTCAATTATCTGGCAACAGCTCTGGTGGACATTCCTGCATCCAGCATGCCAGCATGCACACTCCCTCAACGCTTGAGACATCTGTGGCCTTGGGTTGTGTGACAAAACTGCACATTTTAAAGTGGCCTTTTATTATCTCCAGCACAAGGTGCACCTGTATAATAATCATGCTGTTTAATCAGCTTCTTGATATGCCACACCTGTCAGGTGGATGGATTATCTTGGCAAAGGAGAAATGCTCAGTAACAGGGATGTAAACAAATTTGTGCACAAAATTTGAGAGAAATAACCTTTTGTGCATATGGAACTTAGCTAACATGCTAAGTAGTTGCAAAGTAGCTAAAAAGTAGTAAGTAAACTCAGCAAAAAAAGAAGCGTCCTCTCACTGTCAACTGAATTTATTTTCAGCAAACTTAACATGTAAATATTTGTATGAACATAACAAGATTCAACAACTGAGACATAAACTGAACAAGTTACACAGACGTGTGACTAACAGAAATTGAATAATGTGTCCCTTAACAAATGGGGGAGGGGCGGGGTCAAAATCAAAAGTAACAGTCAGAATCTGGTGTGGCCACCAGCTGCATTAAGTACTGCAGTGCATCTCCTCCTCATGGACTCCACCAGATTTGCCAGTTCTTACTGTGAGATGTTACCCCACTCTTCCACCAAGGCACCTGCAAGTTCCCGGACATTTCTGGGGGGAATGGCCCTAGCCCTTACCCTCCAATCCAACAAGTCCCAGACGTGCTCAATGGGATTGAGATCCGGTCTCTTCGCTGGCCATGGCAGAACACTGACATTCCTGTCTTACAGGAAATCATGCACAGAACGAGCAGTATGGCTGGTGGCATTATCATGCTGGAGGGTCATGTCAGGATGTGCCTGCAGGAAGTGTACCACATGAGGGAGGAGGATGTCTTCCCTGTAACGTACAGCATTGAGATTGCCTGCAATGACAACAAGCTCAGTCCGATGATGCTGTGACACACTGCCCCAGACCATGATGGACTCTCCACCTCCAAATCAATCCTGCTCCAGAGTACAGAGAGAACAGGCCTCTGTGTAATGCTCATTCCGTTGAGGATAAACGCGAGTCCGACCATCACCCCTTGTGAGACAAAACCCTGACTCATCAGTGAAGAGCACTTTTTGCTAGTTCTGTCTGGTCCAGTGACGGTGGGTTTGTGCCCATAGGCGACGTTGTTGCCGTTGATGTCTGGTGAGGACCTGCCTCAGTCCAGCCTCCCTCAGCCTATTGCAGACAGTCTGAGCACTGATGGAGGGATTGTGCGCTCCTTAACAAATGGGGGAGGGGCGGGGTCAAAATCACACCACCCGAGCCACTGCCTGTTCACCCCGCTATCATCCAGAAGGCGAGGTCAGTACAGGTGCATCAAAGCTGGGACCGAGAGACTGAAAAACAGCTTCTATCTCAAGGCCATCAGACTGTTAACACACTGACTCAACTCCAGCCACTTTAATAATGGGAATTGATGGGAAATGATGTCAAATATATCACTAGCCACTTTAAACAATGCTACCTAATATAATGTTTACATACCCTACATTATTCATCTCATATGTATATGTATATACTGTACTCTATATCATCTACTGCATCTTTATGTAATACATGTATCACTAGCCACTTTAACTATGCCACTTTGTTTACATACTCATCTCATATGTATATACTGCACTCAATACCATCTACTGTATCTTGCCTATGCCGCTCTGTACCATCACTCACTCATATATCTTTATGTACATATTCTTTATCCCCTTACACTTGTGTCTATAAGGTAGTAGTTTTGGAATTGTTAGCTAGATTACTTGTTGGTTATTACTGCATTGTCGGAACTAGAAGCACAAGCATTTCGCTACACTCGCATTAACATCTGCTAACCATGTGTATGTGACAAAGAAAATGTGATTTGATTTGATTTGGTGTAACTCGGGCAGTTGTTGTTGCCGTCCTGTACCTGTCCTGCAGGTGTGATGTTTGGATGTACCGATCCTGTGCAGGTGTTGTTACACGTGGTCTGCCACTGTGAGGACGATCAGCTGTCCGTCCTGTCTCCATGTAGTGCTGTCGTAGGAGTTTCACAGTCCGGACATTGCAATGTATTGCCCTAGCCCCATCTGCAAACCTCATGACTCCTTGCAGCATTCCTAAGGCACGTTCACGCAGACCCTGGGCATGTTTTTTGGTGTTTTTCAGAGTCAGTAGAAAGGACTCTTTAGTGTCCTAAATGTTCATAACTGTGACCTTAATTGCCTACTGTCTGTAAGCTGTTAGTGTCTTAATGACTGTTCCACAGGTGCATGTTCATTAATTGTTATGGTTCATTGAACAAGCATGTAAACCTTTTACAATGAAGATCTGTGAAGTTATTCCGATTTTTACAAATTATCTTTAAAAGACAGGGTCCTGAAAAAATGATGTTTTCTTTAATAAAGGAGTTTATTTGAATAGTTGCTAATTAGCTAAAATTGTCTATGAGTTGTCAAACTCGCAACCTTTAATTAACCATCTGCCTTATGTAACCATACCAAACGTAACATATCATAATAAATTCAGTGTCTCGGATTCACATTTTCTATGTAACATCTAGTCTATGAGACCGGAGCTGCTGAGAGAGAGAGAGAGCAAGGGAGGGGAGAGGGAATTTGAGATAAGGCTTGATGTCATCTTTCAATTATCTCAACTTAAACATGATGAAATAACACAGATGGAGAGAGGGGTGACGAGAGTGCACACTAGTATGTTTATCAGAATAGTTCTATGGATGAAGAGGTTGGGATGAAGTTTGGATAGAATGTAATTTTATTCAGTTACATCTTCATTGTCCCCAGAGAGAGAACACATTTAGATCAGTTGGAGCATCATTGGCTTTGGGGCTGTCATGAATGCATGCATTTAACTAGCACAAGCAGATACAAATAAAAAGCAACACAATCTCCAAAAGATTGTTCAATCTCCAAAATTCAAATTGGTAAACTGCAATGCACCATGCACACCACAGGAGGCTGCTGATGGAAGGACGGCTCATAATAACGGCCGGAATGGTGCCAATGGAAACCATGTGTTTGATACGATTTCACCGATTCCGCTCCAGCCAATATCACAAGCCGTCCTCCCCAATTAAGGTAACACCAAACTCTGTTGATGCACACTTATCAGGAGTTGGCTGCATATTGGTGTTTGGCATCATTCGTTAAATACATCACAGTAGTCCTCCTGACCAGAAGAAGAAACCTGGGCATAAGTAATAGGCAAAGCATGTGTTCTTCTGACACATATGTGATGGATATTCCAAGCTGATGTTCTATTGCTTCCCCAGCATCAGAACAGCACAGCCAGTCACTGGTAGTCATGAGAATCAACTCTCCCTCTTTTGGGTCTTGTGTTACATAGTATAATTAACCTCTTTCTATATACATACAGTTGAAGTCGGAAGTTTACGTACACATAGGTTGGAGTCATTAAAACTCGTTTTTCAACCACTCCACAAATGTCTTGTTAACAAACTATAGTTTTGGCAAGTCGGTTAGTACATCTACTTTGTGCATGACACAAGTAGTTTTTTCAACAATTGTTTACAGACAGATAATTTTTTACTTATAATTCAGTGTATCACAATTCCAGTGGGTCAGAAGTTTACATACACTAAGTTGACTGTGCCTATAAACAGCTTGGAAAATTCCAGAAAATTATGTCATGGCTTTAGAAGCTTCTGATAGGCTAATTGACATCATTTGAGTAAAGTGGAGGTGTACCTGTGGATGTATTTCAAGGCCTACCTTCAAACTCAGTGCCTCTTTGCTTGACATCATGGGAAAATTGTAAAAAATCAGCCAAGACCTCAGAAAAAAAATTGTGGACCGCCACAAGTCTGGTTCATCCTTGGGAGCAATTTCCAAACCACGTTCATCTGTACAAACAATAGCACGTAAGTATAAACGCCATGGGACCTCCTAGAGATGAACGTACTTTGGTGCGAAAAGAGCAAATCAATCCCAGAACAACAGCAAAGGACCTTGTGAAGATTCCTTGATGCCCTTCCAGACTCCCTCTGCCTACCCAAGGACGTCAGAGGACAAAAATTAGTTAACCACCCAACTGAGGAACTCAATTTAACCTTGCGCAATACCCTAGAAGCAGTTGCACCCCTAAAAACATTTGTCATAAGAAACGAGCTTCCTGGTATACAGAAAATACTCGAGCTCTGAAGCAAGCTTCCAGAAAATTGGAAAGGAAATGGCGCCACACCAAACTGGAAGTCTTCCGACTAGCTTGGAAAGACAATACCGTGCAGTATCGAAGAGCCCTCACTGCTGCTCAATCATCCTATTTTTCCAACTTGATTGAGGAAAATAAGAATAATCCGAAATGTCTTTTTGATACTGCCGCAAAGCGAACTAAAAAGCAGCATTCCCCAAGTGAGGATGGCTTTCACTTCAGCAGTAATACATTCATGAACTTCTTTGAGGAAAAGATCATGATCATTAGAAAGCAAATTACGGACTCCTCTTTAAATCTGAGTTGTCCTGAGTCTGCAGAACTCTGCCAGGACCCAAGATCAAGAGAGACACTAAAGTGTTTTATTACTATATCGCTTACACAATGATGAAAAGAATCATTGCCTCTAAACCTTCAAGCTGCATACTGGACCCTATTCCAACTAAACTACTGAAAGAGCTGCTTCCTGTGCTTGGCCCTCCTAGGTTGAACATAATAAACGGCTCTCTATCCACCGGATGTGTACCAAACTCACTAAAAGTGGCAGTAATAAAGCCTCTCTTGAAAAAGCCAAACCATCCAGAAAATATGAAAAACTATCGGCCTATATCGAATCTTCCATTCCTCTCAAAAAAAATTGAAAAAGCTGTTGCACAGCAACTCACTGCCTTCCTGAAGACAAACAATGTGGACCTCCACAAGTCTGGTTCATCCTTGGGAGCAATTTTGGTTTTAGACCCCATCATAGCACTGAGACTGCACTTGTGAAGGTGGTAAATTACCTTTTAATGGCATCAGACCGAGGCTCTGCATCTGTCCTTGTGCTCCTAGACCTTAGTGTTGCTTTTGATACCATCGATCACCACATTCTTTTGGAGAGATTGGAAACCCAAATTGGTCTACACGGTCAAGTTCTGGCCTGGTTTAGATCTTACCTGTCGGAAAGATATCAGTTTGTCTCTGTGAATGGTTTGTCCTCTGACAAATCAATTGGACATTTCGGTGTTCCTCAAGGTTCCGTTTTAGGACCACTATTGTTTTCACTATATATTTTACCTCTTGGGGATATCATTCGAAAACATAATGTTAACTTTCACTGCTATACATATGACACACAGCTGTACATTTCAATGAAACATGGTGAAGCCCAAAAATTGCCCTCGCTAGAAGCCTGTGTTTCAGACATAAGGAAGTGGATGGCTGCAAACGTTCTACTTTTAAACTCAGACAAAACAGAGATGCTTGTTCTAGGTCCCAAGATACAAAGAGATCTTCTGTTGAATCTGACAATTAATCTTGATGGTTGTACAGTCGTCTCAAATAAAACTGTGAAGGACCTTGGCATTACTCTGGACCCTGATCTCTCTTTTGACAAACCTTTTTTTTTTCACCTTTATTTAACCAGGTAAGCTAGTTGAGAAAAAGTTCTCATTTGCAACTGTGACCTGGCCAAGATAAAGCATAGCAGTTCGACACATACAACAACACAGAGTTACACATGGAATGAACAAAACATATAGTCAATAATACAGTAGAAAAAAAGAAAACAAAGTCTATATACAGTGAGTGCAAATAAGGTCAATTAAGGGAGATAAGGCAATAAATAGGCCATGGTGGCGAAGTAATTACAATATGGCAATTAAACACTGGAATGGTAGATGTGCAAAAGATGGATGTGCAAGTAGAGATACTGTGGTGCAAAAGGAGCAAAATAAATAAATACAGTATGGGAATGAGGTAGATAGATGGGCTGTATACAGATAGACTATGCACAGGTGCAGTGATCTGTGAGCTGCTCTGACAGCTGGTTCTTAAAGCTAGTGAGGGAGATGGGAATCTCCAGCTTCAGTGATTTTTGCAATTCGTTCCAGTCAGTGGCAGCAGAGAACTGTAAGTAAAGGCAACCAAAGGAGGAATTGGCTTTCGGGGTGACCAGTGAGATATACCTGCTGGACCGTGTGCTACGAGTGGGTGCTACTATGGTGACCAGCGAGCAGAGATAGGGCGGGGCTTTACCTAGCAGAGACTTGTAGATAACCTGTAGCCAGTTGGTTTGGCGATGAGTATGAAGCGAGGGCCAGCCCACGAGAGCTTACAGGTCGCAGTGGTGGGTAGTATATGGGGCTTTGGTGACAAAACGGATGGCACTGTGATAGACTACATGCAGTTTGCTGAGTAGAGTGTTGGAGGCTATTTTATAGATGACATCGCCGAAGTTGTTTGTTGCGAAATAGGAAGCCAAATTCTAGATTTCATTTTTGATTGGAGATGCTTAATGTGAGTCTGGAAGGAGAGTTTACAGTCTAGCAAGACACCTAGGTATTTGTAGTTATCCATGCATTCTAAGTCAGAGTAGTGATGCTGTAGTGATGCTGGATGGGCGGGCAGGTGCGGGCAATGATCAGTTGAATAGCATGCATTTAGTTTTATTTGTGTTTAAGAGCAGTTGGAGGCCACGGAAGGAGAGTTGTATGGCATTGAAGCTCGTCTGAAGGTTAGTTAACACAGTCCAAAGAAGGGCCAGAAGTATACAGAATGGTGTTGTCTGAGTATAGGTGGATTAGAGAATCACCAGCAGCAAGAGCGACATCATTGATGTATACAGAGAAGAGAGTCGGACCGAGAATTGAATCCTGTGGCACCCCCATAGAGACTGCCAGAGGTCCGGACAATGGGCCTCCGATTTGACACACTGAGCTCTATCAGATAAGTAGTTGGTGAACCAGGCGAGGCAATCATTTGAGAAACCAAGGCTGATGAGTCTGCCAATAAGAATGTGGTGATTGACAGAGTCTAAAGCCTTGGCCAGGTCGATGAATACAGCTGCACAGTAATGTCTCTTATCGATGGCGGTTATGATATTGTTAAGGACCTTGAGCGTGGATGAGGTGCACCCATGACCAGCCCGGAAACCAGATTGCATAGTGGAGAAGGTACGATGTGATTCAAAATAGTCAGTAATCTGTTTGTTAATTTGACTTTCGAAGACCTTAGAGATGCAGGATAGGATAGATATAGGTCTGTAGCAGTTTGGGTCTAGAGTGTCTCCCCCTTTGAAGAGGGGGATGACCGCAGCAGCTTTCCAATCTTTGGGAATCTCAGACGATACGAAAGAGAGGTTGAATAGGCTAGTAATAGGGATTGCAACAATTTCTGCAGATAATTTAAGAAAGAGAGGGTCCAGATTGTTTAGCCCAGGTGATTTGTAGGGGTCCAGATTTTGCAGCTCTTTCAGAACATCAGCTATCTGGATATGGGTGAAGGAGAAATGGTGGGGGCTTGGGCGGGTTGCTGTGGAGGGTGCCGGGCAGTTGACTGGGGTAGGGGTAGCCAGGTGGAAAGCATGGCCAGACGTAGGGCTTTCTCCTATAGAGCTCGATTTTTATGGAATGGTCTGCCTACCCATGTGAGAGACGCAGACTCGGTCTCAACCTTTAAGTCTTTACTGAAGGCTCATCTCTTCAGTGGGTCATATGATTGAGTGTAGTCTGGCCCAGGAGTGTGAAGGTGAACGGAAAGGCTCTGGAGCAGCGAACCGCCCTTGCTGTCTCTGCCTGGCCGGTTCCCCTCTTTCCACTGGGATTCTCTGCCTCTAACCCTATTACAGGGTCTGAGTCACTGGCTTACTGGTGCTCTTTCATGCTGTCCCTAGGAGGGGTGCGTCACTTGAGTGGGTTGACTCACTGACGTGATCTTCCTGTCTGGGTTGGTGCCCCCCCTTGGGATGTGCCGTGGCAGAGATCTTTGTGGGCTATACTCGGCCTTGTCTCAGGATGGTAAGTTGGTGGTTGAAGATATCCCTCTAGTGGTGTGGGGGCTGTGCTTTGGCAAAGTGGGTTATATCCTTCCTGTTTGGCCTTGTCCGGGAGTATCATTGGATGCGTCCACAGTGTCTCCTCACCCCTCCTGTCTCAGCCTCCAGTATTTATGCTGCAGTAGTTTATGTGTCGGGGGGCTAGGGTCAGTTTGTTATATCTGGAGGACTTCTCCTGTCTTATCCGGTGTCCTCTGTGAATTTAAGTATGCTCTCTCTAATTCTCTCTTTCTTTCTCTCTCTCGGAGGACCTGAGCCCTAGGACCATGCCTCAGGACTACCTGGCATTTGGACTCCTTGCTGTCCCCAGTCCACCTGGTCGTGCTGCTGCTCCAGTTTCAACTGTTCTGCTTGCGGCTATGGAATCCTGACCTGTTCACCGGACGCGCTACCTGTCCCAGTCCTGCTGTTTTCAACTCTCTAGAGACAGCAGGAGTGGTAGAGATACTCTTAATGATCGGCTATGAAAAGCCAACTGACATTTACTCCTGAGGTGCTGACTTGCTGCACCCTCGACAACTACTGTGATTATTATTATTTGACCATGCTGGTCATTTATGAACATTTGAACATCTTGGCCATGTTCTGTTATAATCTCCACCCGGCACAGTCAGAAGAGGACTGTCCACCCCTCATAGCCTGGTTCCTCTCTAGGTTTCTTCCTAGGTTTTGGCCTTTCTAGGGAGTTTTTCCTAGCCACCGTGCTTCTACACCTGCATTGCTTGCTGTTTGGGGTTTTAGGCTGGGTTTCTGTACAGCACTTTGAGATATCAGCTGATGTACAAAGGGCTATATAAATACATTTGATTTGAAGATGCTTTAGGAAACAGCTACAAAAGTATCTACATCCACAGTAAAACGAGTCCTATATCAACATAACCTGAAAGGCCGCTCAGCCAGGAAGAAGCCACTCCCTGAGGAGGGAAAATGGTGTGGATATATTGAAGCAACGGCTCAAGACATCAGCCGGGAAGTTAAAGCTTGGTCGCAAATGGGTCTTCCAAATGGACAATGACCCCAAGCATACTTCCAAAGTTGTGGAAAATGGCTTAAGGACAACAAAGTCGAGGTATTGGAGTGGCCATCACAAAGCCCTGACCTCAATCCCATTGAGAATTTTTGGGCAGAACTTGATAAGCATGTGCGAGTAAGGAGGCCTACAAACCTGACTCAGTTACACCAGCTGTCAGGAGGAATGGGACAAAATTCACCCAACTTATTGTGGGAAGCTTGTGGAAGTCTACCTGAAATGTTTGACTCAAGTTAAACAATTTAAAGGCAATGCTACCAAATACTAATTGAGTGTATGTAAACGTCTGACTCCCTGGGAATGTGATGAAAGAAATAAAATATGAAATAAATAATTATCTCTACTATTATTCTGACATTTCACATTCTCCTAAAATAAAGTGGTGATCCTAACTGACCTAAGACAGATCATTTTTACTTGGGTTAAAAGTCAGGAATTGTGAAAAACTGTGTTTAAATGTATTTGGCTAAGGTGTATGTAAACTTCCGACTTCAACTGTATATTATTCTCTTCTACTTTCTTATGACTCTTCTACTTTCTTTCATTCTGCACATAAACAATATATGTTTCATTGTCACATACACAGGTTAGGTGCAGTGAAATGTGTTGTTTTACAGGGTCAACCATAGTAGTACGGCGCCCCTGGAGCAAATTAGAGTTAAGTGCCTTGTTCAAGGGCACATCGGCAGGTTGTCTGTGGATCTCTCCATGTGTCTGTGGTAGGAGGGGAGGTCCTGACAGTTCTCTCTGGATCTCTCCATGTCTCTGTGGTAGGAGGGGTGGGACTGCTGGTTCTCTCTGGATCTCTCCATGTGTCTGTGGTAGGAGGGGTAGGTCTGCTGGTTCTCTCTGGATCTCCCCATGTGTCTGTGGTAGGAGGGTTGGGTCTGCTAGTTTTCTAGTGAAAGTTCACATTTGAGAGTAGGCTTGGTTTCGTCTTCCGGGATATACAGTACCAGTCTAAAGTTTGTACACCTACTCGCTCCAGGGTTTTTCAAATTTTTATTTTTTTACTATTTTCTACATCGTAGAATAATAGTGTAGTTACTACATGATTCCATGTGTTATTTCATAGTTTTGATGTCATCACTATTATTCTACAATGTAGAAAATTTAAAAAAATATCTTGACTGGTACTGTATATATATATATGTACAGTGGGGCAAAAAAGTATCTAGTCAGCCACCAATTATTGTGCAAGTTCTCCCACTTAAAACAATGAGAGAGGCCTGTAATTTTCATCATAGGTACACTTCATCTATGACATACAAAATGAGAAAAAAAATCCTGAAAATCACATTGTAGGATTTTTAATGAATTTATTTGCAAATTATGGTGGAAAATAAGTATTTGGTCACCTACAAACAAGCAACATTTCTGGGTCTCACAGACCTGTAACAACTTCTTTAAGAGGCTCCTCTGTCCTCCACTTGTTACCTGTATTAATGGCACCTGTTTGAACTTGTTATCAGTATAAAAGACACCTGTCCACAACCTCAAATAGTCACACTCCAAACTCCACTATGGCCAAGACCAAAGAGCTGTCAAAGGACACCAGAAACAAAATCCATTGTGTACGCTGGTG
Source organism: Oncorhynchus kisutch (assembly GCF_002021735.2). NCBI lineage: Eukaryota > Metazoa > Chordata > Actinopteri > Salmoniformes > Salmonidae > Oncorhynchus > Oncorhynchus kisutch. Next base: position 76,041,306 of record NC_034186.2, read on the forward strand.
TGCTACAACTTTGAGTACATGGCTGCTCTGTAAAAGGGATGTCAGATGTGTGTGTACCTGGAGCATCGATAAGGGGAACTTTGCGCATAGTAGCACTGAAGCGACAGTGCTTACCTTGACTTGTCTGTTTCAAGTAGCTTAAACCAAAAACAAATATAGACACTATTTTCAATGGGTTTTTAATTACAAATTCATTAACCACAACAAAGTTTTCATACCAAAACAAAAAGGACGTCATTCAAAAGTATGGATCTGTAGACAAGCATTTTGAAACAAGTGCTGAGTACATGGGGATGATGTAGGGAATGTAGAGACATGATTCTGGCTAGATCCCAAACTGCTTCCTTTCTTCCACCCCAGGCCTCATGACTGCTGAGAACAGTGTATGGATGGGCTGGGTAGGTCTCAGGCTATCTATACTGCTGAGAACAGTGTATGGATGGGCTGGGTAGGTCTCAGTTTATCTATACTGCTGAGAGGTGTCCAGTCCTTGGAGATCAATGGTCATAGAGTTAAGAAGTTAAGGAAAATATCTAAGAATGCTGGTTGGCACGACCTACAAAAAGGAAACTGGGGTACACTGTCATTGGCTAACCTACACCATTTCTCCCTTGCCTGGTTAGCCGTTGTAGTGGATGCTGATTGGATGACGGTATGAAAGTTTGATCTAATTAGTGACTTAGTTCTTTTTCTTGCCCTTGCTGGCAGCCTTGGCTGGCATTACCGTGGGAACGGCTGCCTGGTACAGAGCAGCAGACACTTTGTTGATGTAGTAGAGGGCAAACAGAGAGAATATCAGACTGGAGAGAGAACAAAATGAAACAGTCAGCACAGCAACAGCACAATATGGTTTGAGAAGAAATAAAAACTTCACCCAAAGTTCATTGATAATAGTAGTACTGTTATCATCATCATTACTATTCCTTTTTTTCCCTATAAGATTTTATTTGATCAACAATACAAAACATACAAACAATCGACGACATCATACAAACATCAACTACATCACTCCTGCCCAGACCCACCAGCCCTCACCCCCTTATCTCCAGCGCCCGCATCACTTTCTGCCACATGGCCTCAAACAGCACAAATTTATTTCTCTCCGTCACCTGCGCACTTTACATTTTTTAGATAGTAAAGCATGTGACCCTTCCATTGCGTAAACGACAGATGATTGGTTGATTTCCAGTTGTATATGTTTTTTTTTTAAAGATGATTGATGAGAAAAGTGTTGTCCTACCCATCGGGTCTCACACTGCACCCTCATATGCCATGTCTTTAAATATGCAGACAGACTCATTAAAAGCTCATTTACATTGTAATACCTCTGAGCCATCTTTCCAACTCCACCCATAACTTTTGGATTTTATAACATTTCCAGAAGGTCATGAATTATTGAGTCATTAGTAGTTTTACACTTCAGACCTCTCTGTCTCTTGTATAATAAATCCAATACATGAATTTATACTGGATTAAGCGTACATTTTTGTAAACTGTAATGCCGTTAGTTATGATCCAACATTACTTCCATCTTGTGCCAATATCAGTTATTTTTAAATCTTGGTTCCAATAGTTTCTATTTCTTTCTAAGAGATTGTCAGTTGGATCGGCTCTCTGCTATTCCATAAGTCCTTCATGTCATCACTCAGTTCAGTTGTTAAGAGAGTTTCTGTGTGTGGTGCGCCTGGGTTTGTCAGTAGTCTGGGAGTTCGTACTTACCATGTGGTGACACACACACGGTGCACCAGCCCAGAGGCAAACAGAGAGAGGCACAGGCACACCAGGACTGGTGGACAGGAGAGAAATGAACACCCGTTAAAACAGGACCGAGTGGGTGCTGAGCCGCTACACTATTCAGATGCACCCATACTCATGACAAGAGGCTCAGTGAATGTGTGTGAAACACAGGAAATAGATTCTGTGCATCACTCTGTAGTTGTGAAGACAGACTTACTCTCTGGGAAGATCTTGACCTGGAATCCCTTGCCGAAGATGAGGTTTTCCAGGTTACTGAAGGCCTGGTTGGAGAAAGGGTTAAGGAGGGAAACACACAGTGGGCGAGAAGAGACACCTAATGTGGTGGTTTTATTAGACCGTTAGACTTTCAGTGATCCTTTATTTATTTATCCCCTTACTGTATTTATTTATCCACATACGGTATTTATTTATCCACATACGGTATTTATTTATCCACATACAGTATTTATTTATCCCCTTACGGTATTTATTTATCCCCTTACTGTATTTATTTATCCCCTTACTGTATTTATTTATCCACATACGGTATATATTTATCCCCTTACTGTATTTATTTATCCACATACAGTATTTATTTATCCCCTTACTGTATTTATTTATCCACATACGGTATATTTTTATCCCCTTACTGTATTTATTTATCCACATACAGTATTTATTTCTCCCCTTACTGTATTTATTTATCCCCTTACTGTATTTATTTATCCCCTTACTGTATTTATTTATCCACATACGGTATTTATTTATCCCCTTACTGTATTTATTTATCCACATACGGTATTTATTTATCCACATACGGTATTTATTTATCCCCTTACTGTATTTATTTATCCACATACGGTATTTATTTATCCCCATACTGTATTTATTTATCCACATACGGTATTTATTTATCCCCTTACTGTATTTATTTATCCACATACAGTATTTATTTATCTTGCTCCTTTGCACCCCAGTATCTCTATTTGCACATTCATCTTCTGCACATCAATGACTCCAAGTGTTTAATTGGTACATTGCAATTACTTCGCCTCCATGGCCTATTTATTGCCTTACCTCCCTTATCTTACCTCATTTACACACACCTTATATAGACTTTTTGTACTGTATTATTGACTGTATGTTTGTTTATTCCATGTGTAACTCTGTGTTGTTGTTTGTGTCGAACTGCTTTGCTTTAGTCTTGGCCAGGTCGCAATTGTAAATGAGAACTTGTTCTCAACTAGCTTACCTGGTTAAATAAAGGTGAAATAAAAAAATAAACCCTGCCATGACTCACATTGCTGCATGTGGACTATAGAACCAACCAACTGACTATCTGCTTCCATCACTTGGGAACTCAAGGGAGCACAGAACATAAACAAAGACTTTAGCTGTCTGGCTTTACAAACAGCTTACTCTGACAAGTTTACAACCCTAAGCCTATCTGAGGTCTACCTAGATTGCATTGTATGCAGTGCTGCTATGTTGTGGTGTGTTTTGGTGTAAGGAGGATACTGTGAGGGAGCAGATGAAGAGGACAGAGCCCAGGAAGCCTCCCAGGATGGTGAGCAACTCTGTAGAGCCCAGCTGTCTGCTGAACATCTGCATCCCAGCAAACACCAACACAGAGAACAGACTGGACAGAACCAGGGATGTGCCTGTGTTCACCGCTAGAGGGAGGGGAGAGGCAGATTACACATAGATGATTGTTCTACTACTGTCACAAACTAAGGGACTGCAGCTGGACTGAAGAGGCCAGATTCTAACATAATAATAATATCAACAGTTGGGTTTATATTTCATCTTTGAGTGACAAAAACATAAAATAACTAGCCTATACGAAACATTTCACTGCATCTTATTAACAGCAATCTTTACGCCACGTCAGTGTACACTCTTGAAAGATTCCGTGTGGAAACACCCTCTCTCGAATAATGAAAATACCTAACTAGGTAGCTACAAAAAACTTTATCATACATTTTGACAACACAGCTTACCTACCGTTAAACTGAAGAAATATACATTGTTGGCAAGTGTATTCTGCACAAAATAGCTACGTAACTAACAAAGTTAGCAATGGATGGCAAGCCTAGTTACACAGCTAGCTATCGTTAGCTAGTTACCATTACGTTTGTTTTCTATCCCTCAATACATATGTTCAAAGCACAAACATTGATCAAAATTAAACGTTAGCCTTTCAGAACTTACCCATGTTTTGATATTTAATCAATAATTACGTTTTTGACACAAAAGATCACGTGTTTTCGATATCCTTTCAAAACACAGGCAGCTCCAGGAACAAACTCCGTTTCTGCTACCCGGAACCGGTGAGAGGTGGCACACGTAGGAGTCGAATGTGAAGTGCCAATCAGATTCTAGCGACGCAAAAAGTGCGTCAAGACTGACACACCTACCGCACAAATTTTTTCAAGGAAGGTTTATGAAAGAAATACTAGATTACACAGGTAAAATACTTTAATCGTAAAAAAAATATGAATAACACTTTGACATATAGAGGTGTAGCATGTACCATCAGATATCACCACATTTTAGATTAATGTAAAAAGCATATTAAAAGGAAGGAAGGAATGGTATAGATTCAGCTTGATAAAACATATATTTTTTAGGTAAACGTTTTAGAAAGGTGGTACTAAAATCCTATGGTACACAGGACCATTTAGCATGGTGAAGAGAAAGATGGTTACTTGTGTCTATACATTCAGCTTAGCAATTAGGATCAATACGCTGGAGTTTTTAGAAATCGTCCTCTCTGCCTTGGTACATACAGTAGCTCTGTTTCCATCTACAACGCCCACAATCCTGAAACACACACCACAGCTTAAAATAAATAAATATAATAATCTGACTATTGATGGATAGATAAAGGCTGTGTCAAAAGTCAGAAGGCCAGATTCAAACCTATGCTGTCACTGTATCGGATGCTGCAGCTTAGACCACCCACATCTTAACCAGCTCTGTTGTCTTTATCACTATGATCACCATCCAGCATCACTAACATCAACTATGTCTCCTTGACACTATTGAACAGTCACAATGTGTCACTTGGACAGCTGTGTACAAGTGCTGGGAAGGAAGGACACTACATTCCAGACCGAACATTGATGTGAAACACTGCTCTCGGTTATAGTGGCTTCTTCTTCAGTCCAAACACTGCGATGAAGAGTAGGATCTCCACAAATGCAGGGAGAACACTACGGGAGATAGAGAGGATGGCAGCATTATGAGCAAAGCATCAACCTGCACGAGGCAAAAATGACCCAAATAACTCCAGGACACACACACACACACAATGTCTGTCTGTCTGTTAGTCAGTCAGTCAGTCAGTCTGTCACACACACAAACCTGCAGAAGGCAAAAATAACCCAGTATGTCCAACACTCCCATCTCTGGAAGACAAAGAAAGACAGGGAGACGGACGCGCTGCAGTGGACAGCCAACGCTGGAGGAGAGTCAGGGAAACAAAACCTCTGAGGAGGAGAAGCACACGCACACACACACACACACACACACACACACACACACACACACACGTAGAAAGCAAGGATCCACCAGTATATTTCACATGCCCATTGTTCAAACAGAAAGAACAGCAGAGCCACAGAGGCACTGGCATGGGCTGCAGTCGCTAGTGTGTGGATGGAGAGATGGATGCATGGATGGTGTATGGGGAGGGAGTCCTGAGTCAGGGAATCTTAACCAAACCAATAAAAAGATTACTTCCTAAACCTTATATCAATGTCCATATTAACGTCCCCTTGCTGATCTGAAAGAAGAGTATAACTTCCTGCATACTGCTTACATCGATCAATTCCCTCCCATGTTCTTCACTATTCCTAGAGTCACACTGTGCAGGCTTTCATTCTTGCCCAGCACCAACACTCAGCTACTCAACAAAACATCAAGACCTTGAGTAGCCTACTTGTTGATGTGACTGGCCACGCAAAATTAGTACTGTGCAAGAACGAAAGCAAACTGTAGTTCTCCAGGACTAGGACTGGTAACCACTGCTATACTATGCATTATGTGTACTTTGGATATGTACAGGGTTTTGTGGAAGAGTTTTGAGAACATGTAAAGGATACAGAGGAGGCCCTGGGTGCAGTTGAACATAGACACACCAGAGAAGAAGCCAGCCAGCTCTATAGCAAACAGACCCATGGTGACTGACAATGCTACCACCAACCTAGAAGAGAGAGACAGAGAAAGATAGAGGAGAGAAAGTTCGAGAGAGTGTGTAAGACGTGATTATTCAAAACCTCTAGCAATTATTTTGGGATATACTGTGTGTGTGTAGGGTTAGGAGTCATGTCCTGGGTGAAAGATGCTTACTTGGTGTCCTCCTTGTCGTATTGGTCTTGTGTGAAATCCAAAGGCAGGCAAGCTTCAACATTGTTCTCCTGTGGGCCAATGAGTACGATTACTTCAGAGATAGATCTACACAGTATCACTAGATTCCGAGCACGGTTGAAACACAATATACACTGCTCAAAAAAATAAAGGGAACACTAAAATAACACATTCTAGATCTGAATGAATGAAATATTCTTATTAAATACTTTTTTCTTTACATAGTTGAATGTGCTGACAACAAAATCACACAAAAATGATCAATGAAAATCAAATGTATCAACCCATGGAGGTCTGGATTTGGAGTCACACTCAAAATTAAAGTGGAAAACCACACTACAGGCTGATCCAACTTTGATGTAATGTCCTTAAAACAAGTCAAAATGAGGCTCAGTAGTGTGTGTGGCCTCCACGTGCCTGTATGACCTCCCTACAACGCCTGGGCATGCTCCTGATGAGGTGGCGGATGGTCTCCTGAGGGATCTCCTCCCAGACCTGGACTAAAGCATCCGCCAGCGAAACATGATGTCCCAGATGTCCTCAATTGGATTCCGGTCTGGGGAATGGGCGGGCCAGTCCATAGCATCAATGTCTTCCTCTTGCAGGAACTGCTGACACACTCCAGCCACATGAGGTCTATTGTCTTGCATTAGGAGGAACCCAAGGCCAACCGCACCAGCATATGGTCTCACAAGGGGTCTGAGGATCTCATCTCGGTACCTAATGGCAGTCAGGCTACCTCTGGCGAGCACATGGAGGGCTGTGCGGTCCCCCAAAGATATGCCACCCCACACCATGACTGACCCACCACCAAACCGGTCATGCTGGAGGATGTTGCAGGCAGCAGAACGTTCTCCACGGTGTCTCCAGACTATCACATGTGCTCAGTGTGAACCTGCTTTCATCTGTGAAGAGCACAGGGCGCCAGTGGCGAATTTTCCAATCTTGGTGTTCTCTGGCAAATGCCAAACGTCTTGCACGGTGTTGGGCTGTAAGCACAACCCCCATCTGTGGACGTCGGGCCCTCATACCACCCTCATGGAGTCTGTTTCTGACCGTTTGAGCAGACACATGCACATTTGTGGCCTGCTGCAGGTCATTTTGCAGGGCTCTGGCAGTGCTCCCCCTGCTCCTCCTTGCACAAAGGCGGAGGTAGCGGTCTTGCTGCTGGGTTGTTGCCCTCCTACGGCCCCCTCCACGTCTCCTGATGTACTGGCTTGTCTCCTGGTAGCGCCTCCATGCTCTGGACACTACGCTGACAGACACAGCAAACCTTCTTGCCACAGCTCGCATTGATGTGCCATCCTGGATGAACTGCACTACCTGAGCCACTTGTGTGGGTAGTAGACTCCGTCTCATGCTACCACTAGAGTGAAAGCACCGCCAGAATTCAAACATCAGCCAGGAAGCATAGGAACTGAGAAGTGGTCTGTGGTCACCACCTGCAGAACCACTCCTTTATTGGGGGTGTCTTGCTAATTGCCTATAATTTCCACATGTTGTCTATTCCATTTGCACAATAGCATGTGAAATGTATTGTCAATCAGTGTTGCTTCCTAAGTGGACAGTTTGATTTCACAGAAGTGTGATTGACTTGGAGTTACATTGTGTTGTTTAAGTGTTCCCTTTATTTTTTTGAGCAGTGTATTATAGAAGAGCATGTTGATGATGTCGTGAACAACTGGTGTCTTCTAGATGCCAGATACAGGCATGAGACATGTCACACACAGAGGATATGGTTTGTCCAGAACCTTGCCAGTACTCAGAACATACCCGTGACCAGAAAATGGTGATGACGATGACGAGGTGAGCAGTGAGAGTCAGGAATCGAGCCGGGACCAGGCTGCTGACTGCAGACATTGCTCCAGCAAAGATGTGCCTGTATGGGTACTATGGTACCTAGAATAAAGAGGCAGAATAGGCAAAAGTTGACAAGTAACGTTAATGTTAATATTGCCAATAGAAACAACAAAATCCGTGTGTTGACTTGAGCCTGCTACAATATGCAATACAATATTGGCTGTATACAATGTGTAGACTAAGTAACGTTACTATTAGTGTTGGTGTTTACATACTGGAGAGGGAAGGCAAAACAACGACGCTGGACAGAGTGGAATCAGGTGTCAAAAGTATATGCTAATTTATCCACACACTCACCTTGATAGTGCTAACTTAGCTAGCTAATGTACCCAATACAGGACATACGACGAGCCAAAAACTAGCCACATTTGATGATGTATTTACCATTAATTGAAACAACTGTGTCTAGGACTAGAAACAACAGAAGCTTCAGCTGCAGGCATGGCTTAGCTCGTTGCTACAACAACTTAAATCTGGGGTGCGTTCAAGAACGTAAGGTTTCGTTAACGATTTAGGACGGAAACAGACCAGTTGAGGATGAGGAACGCTTCTTCGTGGACGCGTCATTCTAGTAGCGTTTTATAATCTCACGTCGCCATCTAGTGGCTAGAATCAAATCTAATTGTATTGGTCACAAACACATATTTAGCAGATGTAATTGCGGGTGTAGCGAAATGCTTGTGTTCCTAGCTCCAACAGTGCAGTAGTTTCTAACAATTCACAACAATACACACAAATCTAAAAGTAAAATAATGGAATTAAGAATTATATAAATATTAGGATGAGCAATGTCGGAGTGGCGTTGACTAAAATACAGTAGGATAGAGTACAGTATATGAGATGAGTAAAGCAGTGTGTAAACATTATTAAAGTGAAACAATTGTCATGTAGGTAGGGTCATATGCAATGTATGCATCAATATCAGTGTTCTGTTTTCTCCAGACATGATATGCAGTGGCAGTAAAATAATGTCATTCATTTTTGTGACAATTACATTTTAAACCCTTCGGCCCAAAATATACTGAATGATTACGCGTATAGGCCTACACAGTGAGAAACATACACACACACACACACACACACACACACACACACACACACACACACACACACACACACACACACACACACACACACACACACATAAAGTAGCGGATTTAGGTATAAGGCATCTTGCCGGGGGCGGCCCGGGGCGCCCGCACAATTTTTTGGGGGGAATGGTGGCATTTCCGCAATCAGTTTTCTATCGCTCATTTGCACTTCAAGTCAATGATATCATATCACTGTGGGTCAATTAACCATGCCAGAGTGGGTGCCCTGATTCTAGTTTGTGAGCTAGGCAGGCTACTGCCTGGGAAGGTCTCCCACTCAGAAGTATGAGATGGGGAGGGGGGGCGGGGGTAGGATGACCTCAGGTCTCCCCACTGGAAGCGGTAGGTAGGGGGAGCGGGGGAATCTATGAAATAGCGCACCTCTAACTTTGTACAGTACAAATGCAATTAGTAAAATCAGTCACGCTACGAAATACTACCAAATAAACCACAATTCATTCATAATACTGTGAATAATATATAGTTTCAGAGACATATTGTTGCATTTTTTTCTGGTTTGTGCGAAATCGTTAAAAATCTAATAAAAGCAGTCTGCACATCACCAAGGTGAATTGGTTCAGTCTTGTCTGTTGTTTAACAGTGTTGGGGGACGGGTCATGTAGTCTTGTCTGTTGTTTAACAGTGTTGGGGGACGGGTCATGTAGTCTTGTCTGTTGTTTAACAGTGTTGGGGGACGGGTCATGTAGTCTTGTCTGTTGTTTAACAGTGTTGGGGGACGGGTCATGTAGTCTTGTCTGTTGTTTAACAGTGTTGGGGGACGGGTCATGTAGTCTTGTCTGTTGTTTAACAGTGTTGGGGGACGGGTCATGTAGTCTTGTCTGTTGTTTAACAGTGTTGGGGGATGGGTCATGTAGTCTTGTCTGTTGTTTAACAGTGTTGGGGGACGGGTCATGTAGTCTTGTCTGTTGTTTAACAGTGTTGGGGGACGGGTCATGTAGTCTTGTCTGTTGTTTAACAGTGTTGGGGGACGGGTCATGTAGTCTTGTCTGTTGTTTAACAGTGTTGGGGGATGGGTCATGTAGTCTTGTCTGTTGTTTAACAGTGTTGGGGGATGGGTCATGTAGTCTTGTCTGTTGTTTAACAGTGTTGGGGGACGGGTCATGTAGTCTTGTCTGTTGTTTAACAGTGTTGGGGGATGGGTCATGTAGTCTTGTCTGTTGTTTAACAGTGTTGGGGGATGGGTCATGTAGTCTTGTCTGTTGTTTAACAGTGTTAGGGGACGGGTCATGTAGTCTTGTCTGTTGTTTAACAGTGTTGGGGGACGGGTCATGTAGTCTTGTCTGTTGTTTAACAGTGTTGGGGGACAGATCATGTAGTCTTGTCTGTTGTTTAACAGTGTTGGGGGACGGGTCATGTAGTCTTGTCTGTTGTTTAACAGTGTTGGGGGACGGGTCATGTAGTCTTGTCTGTTGTTTAACAGTGTTGGGGGACGGGTCATGTAGTCTTGTCTGTTGTTTAACAGTGTTGGGGGACGGGTCATGTAGTCTTGTCTGTTGTTTAACAGTGTTGGGGGACGGGTCATGTAGTCTTGTCTGTTGTTTAACAGTGTTGGGGGACGGGTCATGTAGTCTTGTCTGTTGTTTAACAGTGTTGGGGGATGGGTCATGTAGTCTTGTCTGTTGTTTAACAGTGTTGGGGGATGGGTCATGTAGTCTTGTCTGTTGTTTAACAGTGTTGGGGGACGGGTCATGTAGTCTTGTCTGTTGTTTAACAGTGTTGGGGGATGGGTCATGTAGTCTTGTCTGTTGTTTAACAGTGTTGGGGGATGGGTCATGTAGTCTTGTCTGTTGTTTAACAGTGTTAGGGGACGGGTCATGTAGTCTTGTCTGTTGTTTAACAGTGTTGGGGGACGGGTCATGTAGTCTTGTCTGTTGTTTAACAGTGTTGGGGGACGGATCATGTAGTCTTGTCTGTTGTTTAACAGTGTTGGGGACGGGTCATGTAGTCTTGTCTGTTGTTTAACAGTGTTGGGGGACGGGTCATGTAGTCTTGTCTGTTGTTTAACAGTGTTGGGGGACGGGTCATGTAGTCTTGTCTGTTGTTTAACAGTGTTGGGGGACGGGTCATGTAGTCTTGTCTGTTGTTTAACAGTGTTGGGGGACGGGTCATGTAGTCTTGTCTGTTGTTTAACAGTGTTGGGG